>NW_027040472.1:326603-356603 GCF_034236695.1 Oncorhynchus nerka
GTTCCCGTGGTAATAACTATAGGTTCCGTTAATAACCTATAGGTTCCGTTGTAATAACTAAAGGTTCCGTGGTAATAACTATAGGTTCCGTTGTAATAACTATAGGTTCCGTTGTAATAACTATAGGTTCCGTTGTAATAACTAAAGGTTCCGGTGGTAATAACTAAAGGTTCCCGTGGTAATAACTATAGGTTCCGTGGTAATAACTATAGGTTCCGTGGTAATAACTATAGGTTCCGTGGTAATAACTAATGGTTCCGTGGTAATAACTAAAGATTCCGTGGTAAGAACTATAGGTTCCGTGGTAAGAACTATAGGTTCCGTGGTAATAACTAAAGGTTAATAACTAAAGGTTCCGTTGTAATAACTATAGGTTCCGTGGTAATAACTAAAGGTTCCGTGGTAATAACTATAGGTTAATAACTAAAGGTTCCCATTGTAATAACTATAGGTTCCCGTGGTAATAACTATAGGTTCCCGTGGTAATAACACTATAGGTTCCCGTGGTAATAACTAAAGGTTCCCGTGGTAATAACTAAAGGTTCCCGTGGTAATAACTAAAGGTTCCCGTGGTAATAACTAAAGGTTCGGTGGTAATAACTATAGGTTCGGTGGTAATAACTATAGGTTCCCGTTGTAATAACTAAAGGTTCCGTTGTAATAACTAAAGGTTCCGTTGTAATAACTAAAGGTTCCGTTGTAATAACACTATAGGTTCCCGTGGTAATAACTAAAGGTTCCCGGTGTAATAACTAAAGGTTCCCGGTGTAATAACTAAAGGTTCCCGGTGTAATAACTATAGGTTCCCGTGGTAATAACTAAAGGTTCCCGTTGTAATAACTATAGGTTCCCGTGGTAATAACTAAAGGTTCCCGTGGTAATAACTAAAGGTTCCCATGGTAATAACTAAAGGTTCCCGTGGTAATAACTATAGGTTCCCGTGGTAATAACTATAGGTTCCCGTGGTAATAACTAAAGGTTCCCGTGGTAATAACTATAGGTTCCCGTGGTAATAACTAAAGGTTCCCGTGGTAATAACTATAGGTTAATAACTAAAGGTTCCCGTTGTAATAACTATAGGTTCCCGTTGTAATAACTATAGGTTCCCGTGGTAATAACTATAGGTTCCCATTGTAATAACTAAAGGTTCCCGTGGTAATAACTAAAGGTTCCCGTGGTAATAACTATAGGTTCCCGTTGTAATAACTATAGGTTCCCGTGGTAATAACTAAAGGTTCCCGTGGTAATAACTAATGGTTCCCGTTGTAATAACTAAAGGTTCCCGTGGTAATAACTATAGGTTCCCGTGGTAATAACTATAGGTTCCCGTGGTAATAACTATAGGTTCCGTGGTAATAACTAATGGTTCCGTGGTAATAACTAAAGATTCCCGTGGTAAGAACTATAGGTTCCCGTGGTAAGAACTATAGGTTCCCGTGGTAATAACTAAAGGTTCCCGTGGTAATAACTAAAGGTTAATAACTAAAGGTTCCCGTTGTAATAACTATAGGTTCCCGTGGTAATAACTAAAGGTTCCCGTGGTAATAACTATAGGTTAATAACTAAAGGTTCCCATTGTAATAATAACTAATAACTAAAGGTTCCCGGTGTAATAACTAAAGGTTCCGTGGTAATAACTAAAGGTTCCACGTGGTAATAACTATAGGTTCCGTGGTAATAACTATAGGTTAATAACTAAAGGTTCCGTGGTAATAACTAAAGGTTCCGTGTAATAACTATAGGTTCCGTGGTAATAACTAAAGGTTCCGTGTAATAACTAAAGGTTCCGTGGTAAACTATAGGTTCTGGTAATAACTAATGTTTCGGTGGTAATAACTAGGTTCCCCGTGGTAATAACTAAAGGTTCCCGTTGTAATAACTAAAGGTTCCGTTGTAATAACTAAAGGTTCCGTGGTAATAACTAAAGGTTCCCGTGGTAATAACTAAAATAACTAAAGGTTCCCATTGGTAATAACTATAGGTTCCGGTGTAATAACTAAAGGTTCCGTGGTAATAACTAAAGGTTCCGTGGTAATAACTATAGGTTCCCGTGGTAATAACTAATGGGTTAATAACTAAAGGTTCCGTGGTAATAACTATAGCTAAAGGTTCCGTGTAATAACACTATAGGTTCCGTGGTAATAACTAAAGGTTCCGTGGTAATAACTAAAGGTTCCGTGGTAATAACTAAAGGTTCGGTGGTAATAACTATAGGTTCCGGTGGTAATAACTATAGGTTCCGTTGTAATAACTAAAGGTTCCCGTTGTAATAACTAAAGGTTCCGTTGTAATAACTATAGGTTCCCGTTGTAATAACTAAAGGTTCCGGTGGTAATAACTATAGGTTCCCGTGGTAATAACTATAGGTTCCGATTTTGTAATAACTATAGGTTCCCGTGGTAATAACTAAAGGTTCCGTGGTAATAACTAATGGTTCCGCAGTAATAACTAAAGGTTCCGTGGTAATAACTTAGGTTCCCGTGGTAATAACTATAGGTTCCCTGGTAATAACTATAGGTTCCGTGGTAATAATAATGGTTCCCAAATACAAATAACAAAGATTCCCGTGGTAAGAACTATAGGTTCCATATGGTAAGAACTATAGGTTCCGTGGTAATAACTAAAGGTTCCTGTGGTAATAACTAAAGGTTAATAACTAAAGGTTCCATTTAATAACTATAGGTTCCATGGTAATAACTAAAGGTTCCCGTGGTAATAACTAAAGGTTCCCGTGGTAATAACTACAGGTTCCCGTGGTAATAACTATAGCCGACTACTTACAGCACACGCAGACATGTTCATCATCAGTCCATTACAGATCAGAGAGTCGGCCTTGGTGATTTTAGTCAGATTATTAGCGTTCAGATCCCTGGAGAAACAAGACGAAACAAGACGATGATGAGTTACAATATGGACAACAACAACAACATACAAGAAATACATACAAACATAAATAAACAATCATTCATATTTAAAACATGTTCTAAACAAACAGATTTGAATAACACACAACCTTCACTGTTCCAGTATAGCCCTGATGAGCGTTATTTAGGCCATTTAAAACAAAAAGATGGGGCAGAATAAAGGATTCATGTGGACATGACATCATCTTTCCATTACAGATCAGAGACGTCAGCCTACGAAACATAAAGGAAAGGTGAGATAAACGAGGAGCAGGATAAAGGAATGATGAGATAACGAGGAGCAGGATAAAGGATTCATGAGATGGACATGTTCATCATCTTTCCATTACAGAATGAGAGACGGATAAAGCCTGATGAAACATAAAGGAATGGTGAGATAATTCAAAACCAACGAAGATAACGATGAGCAGGATAAAGGAATGATGAGATAACGAGGAGCAGGATAAAATGATGAGATAACGATAAAGGAATGAATGAGATAACGAGGAGCAGGATAAAGGAATGATGAGATAACGATGAGCAGGATAAAGGAATGATGAGATAACGAAGCGATGAGCAGGATAAAGGAATGATGAGATAACGATGAGCAGGATAAAGGAATGATGAGATAACGAGGCAGCAGGATAAAGGAATGATGAGATAACGATGGAATGCAGAGATAAAGGAATGATGAGATAACGATGAGCAGGATAAAGGAATGATGAGATAACGATGGAGCAGGATAAAGGAATGATGAGATAACGATGAGCAGGATAAAGGAATGATGAGATAACGAGGAGCAGGATAAAGGAATGATGAGATAACGATGAGCAGGATAAAGGAATGATGAGATAACGATGAGCAGGATAAAGGAATGATGAGATAACGATGAGCAGGATAAAGGAATGATGAGATAACGATGAGCAGGATAAAGGAATGATGAGATAACGATGATAACGCAGGATAAAGGAATGATGAGATAACGATAAAGAGCAGGATAAAGGAATGATGAGATAACGGAGGAGCAGGATAAAGGAATGATGAGATAACGATGAGCAGGATAAAGGAATGATGAGATAATTCAAACCTGAAACGATGAGCAGGATAAAGGAATGATGAGATAACGATGAGCAGGATAAAGGAATGATGAGATAACGAGGAGCAGGATACAGGAATGATGAGATAACGATGAGCAGGATAAAGGAATGATGAGATAACGATGAGCAGGATAAAGGAATGATGAGATAACGATGAGCAGGATAAAGGAATGATGAGATAACGATGAGCAGGATAAAGGAATGATGAGATAACGATGAGCAGGATAAAGGAATGATGAGATAACGATGAGCAGGATAAAGGAATGATGAGATAACAAACCTGATGAGCAGGATAAAGGAATGATGAGATAAATTGATGAGCAGGATAAAGGAATGATGAGATAACGATGAGCAGGATAAAGGAATGATGAGATAACGAGGGAGCAGGATAAAGAATGATGAGATAACAAGGATAAAGGAATGATGAGATAACGAGGAGCAGGATAAAGGAATGATGAGATAACGATGAGCAGGATAAAGGAATGATGAGATAACGATGAGCAGGATAAAGGAATGATGAGATAACGATGAGCAGGATAAAGGAATGATGAGATAACGATGAGCAGGATAAAGGAATGATGAGATAATTTAGGAGCAGGATAAAGGAATGATGAGATAACGAGGAGCAGGATAAAGGAATGATGAGATAACAATGAGCAGGATAAAGGAATGATGAGATAACAATGAGCAGGATAGAGGAATGATGAGATAACGATGAGCAGGATAAAGGAATGATGAGATAACGAGGAGCAGGATAAAGGAATGATGAGATAACGAGGAGCAGGATAAAGGAATGATGAGATAACAATGAGCAGGATAAAGGAATGATGAGATAACAATGAGCAGGATAAAGGAATGTTTATTTGTAGGAGGTGACATTAGGAGATCGTTAGTTCAATCTGTTGACGGGTAAATGAAAATGTTTTAGTTTAACAAAACCACATCGATCTCCAACAGGCTTTATTTTAGTTTAACAAAACCACATCAATCTCCTACAGGCTTTATTTTAGTTTAACAAAACCACATCGATCTCCAACAGGCTTTATTTTAGTTTAACAAAACCACATCAATCTCCTACAGACTTTATTTTTAGTTTAACAAAACCACATCCATCTCCACAGCGGGTAGAAGAAAAGAAAACTCTCCTACAGGCTTTATTAGCTTAAAAGTACATTCACTAAATCCGTTTTTGATTAGTTCGAGCTGTGTGTGTGTGTGTGTGTGTGTGTGTGTGTGTGTGTGTGTGTGTGTGTGTGTGTGTGTGTGTGTGTGTGTGTGTGTGTGTGTGTGTGTGTGTGTGTGTGTGTGTGTGTGTGTGTGTGTGTGTGTGTGTGTTAATGTGTGTGTGTGTGTGTGTTTTCGGGCTGAGTGTTTTCGCGTTACAACAGCCCGAGACGTCAAAACATAAACCCGTAACTTCATGAACCGACTTTAAAACGGGTCAAATTAATTATCTGTCCGATACCAATGGGAACCATTTCCTGCGCCACTTCTTTTTAATTATCAATACGGTTCTATAAAAACGAGCCACGAGGTTATTCTGTGGTTCTGTTGTGAGAACCACTTCATCAGAATGGACTTCGTTTTTTGGAGGATTCTGTTGTAGGACCTTAACAGCAGATATTATCATCAATATATTAGGATAATGGACCTTAACAGCAGATAATATCATCAATATATTAGGATAATGGACCTTAACAGATAATATCATCAATATATTAGGATAATGGACCTAACAGCAGATAATATCATCAATATATTAGGATAATGGACCTTAACAGCAGATAATATCATCAATATATTAGGATAATGGACCTTAACAGATAATATCATCAATATATTAGGATAATGGACCTCAGATAATATCAAATATATTAGGATAATGGACCTAACAGCAGATAATATCATCAATATATTAGGATAATGGACCTTAACAGATAATATCATCAATATATTAGGATAATGGACCTTAACAGCAGATAATATCATCAATATATTAGGATAATGGACCTTAACAGATAATATCATCAATATATTAGGATAATGGACCTAACAGCAGATAATATCATCAATATATTAGGATAATGGACCAGATAATATCATCAATATATTAGGATAATGGACCTTAACAGATAATATCATCAATATATTAGGATAATGGACCTTAACAGATAATATCATCAATATATTAGGATAATGGACCTAACAGCAGATAATATCATCAATATATTAGGATAATGGACCTTAACAGATATTATCATCAATATATTAGGATAATGGACCTTAACAGCAGATAATATCATCAATATATTAGGATAATGGACCTTAACAGATAATATCATCAATATATTAGGATAATGGACCTTAACAGATAATATCATCAATATATTAGGATAATGGACCTTAACAGATAATATCATCAATATATTAGGATAATGGACCTAACAGCAGATAATATCATCAATATATTAGGATAATGGACCTTAACAGCAGATATTATCATCAATATATTAGGATAATGGACCTTAACAGCAGATAATATCATCAATATATTAGGATAATGGACCTTAACAGCAGATAATATCATCAATATATTAGGATAATGGACCTTAACAGATAATATCATCAATATATTAGGATAATGGACCTAACAGATAATATCATCAATATATTAGGATAATGGACCTTAACAGCAGATAATATCATCAATATATTAGGATAATGGACCTAACAGCAGATAATATCATCAATATATTAGGATAATGGACCTTAACAGATAATATCATCAATATATTAGGATAATGGACCTTAACAGATAATATCATCAATATATTAGGATAATGGACCTTAACAGCAGATAATATCATCAATATATTAGGATAATGGACCTTAACAGATAATATCATCAATATATTAGGATAATGGACCTTAACAGCAGATAATATCATCAATATATTAGGATAATGGACCTTAACAGATATTATCATCAATATATTAGATAATGGACCTCAACAGATAATATCATCAATATATTAGGATAATGGACCTTAACAGCAGATAATATCATCAATATATTAGGATAATGGACCTAACAGCAGATAATATCATCAATATATTAGGATAATGGACCTTAACAGATAATATCATCAATATATTAGAATAATGGACCTAAACAGCAGATAATATCATCAATATATTAGGATAATGGACCTTAACAGATAATATCATCAATATATTAGGATAATGGACCTAACAGCAGATAATATCATCAATATATTAGGATAATGGACCTTAACAGATAATATCATCAATATATTAGGATAATGGACCTTAACAGATAATATCATCAATATATTAGGATAATGGACCTTAACAGATAATATCATCAATATATTAGGATAATGGACCTTAACAGCAGATATTATCATCAATATATTAGGATAATGGACCTTAACAGATAATATCATCAATATATTAGGATAATGGACCTCATCATCAATATATTAGGATAATGGACCTAACAGCAGATAATATCATCAATATATTAGGATAATGGACCTAACAGAGATAATATCATCAATATATTAGGATAATGGACCTAACAGATAATATCATCAATATATTAGGATAATGGACCTTAACAGATAATATCATCAATATATTAGGATAATGGATGGATAATATCCAATATATTAGGATAATGGACCTTAACAGATAATATCATCAATATATTAGGATAATGGACCTTAACAGATAATATCATCAATATATTAGGATAATGGACCTAACAGCAGATAATATCATCAATATATTAGGATAATGGACCTAACAGCAGATAAT
Organism: Oncorhynchus nerka; assembly: GCF_034236695.1. Classification (NCBI taxonomy): domain Eukaryota; kingdom Metazoa; phylum Chordata; class Actinopteri; order Salmoniformes; family Salmonidae; genus Oncorhynchus; species Oncorhynchus nerka. Next base: position 334,444 of record NW_027040472.1, read on the forward strand.
ATCATCAATATATTAGGATAATGGACCTAACAGATAATATCATCAATATATTAGGATAATGGACCTTAACATCAATATATTAGGATAATGGACCTAACAGATAATATCATCAATATATTAGGATAATGGACCTTAACAGATAATATCATCAATATATTAGGATAATGGACCTAACAGCAGATATTATCATCAATATATTAGGATAATGGACCTAACAACAGATAATATCATCAATATATTAGGATAATGGACCTTAACAGATAATATCATCAATATATTAGGATAATGGACCTAACAGCAGATATTATCATCAATATATTAGGATAATGGACCTAACAGCAGATAATATCATCAATATATTAGGATAATGGACCTTAACAGATAATATCATCAATATATTAGGATAATGGACCTTAACAGCAGATAATATCATCAATATATTAGGATAATGGACCTTAACAGCAGATAATATCATCAATATATTAGGATAATGGACCTTAACAGCTGATAATATCATCAATATATTAGGATAATGGACCTAATAGCAGATAATATCATCAATATATTAGATAATGGACCTTAACAGATAATATCATCAATATATTAGGATAATGGACCTAACAGAGATAATATCATCAATATATTAGGATAATGGACCTTAACAGATAATATCATCAATATATTAGGATAATGGACCTTAACAGATAATATCATCAATATATTAGATAATGGACCTTAACAGATAATATCATCAATATATTAGATAATGATAACAGCAGATAATATCATCAATATATTAGGATAATGGACTTAACAGATAATATCATCAATATATTAGGATAATGGACCTTAACAGCAGATAATATCATCAATATATTAGGATAATGGACCTTAACAGATAATATCATCAATATATTAGGATAATGGACCTTAACAGCAGATAATATCATCAATATATTAGGATAATGGACCTTAACAGAGATAATATCATCAATATATTAGGATAATGGACAGATAATATCTTAACAGATAATATCATCAATATATTAGGATAATGGACCTAACAGCAGATAATATCATCAATATATTAGGATAATGGACCTAACAGCAGATAATATCATCAATATATTAGGATAATGGACCTTAAGCAGATAATATCATCAATATATTAGGATAATGGACCTAACAGCAGATAATATCATCAATATATTAGGATAATGGACCTAACAGATAATATCATCAATATATTAGATAATGGACCTAACAGCAGATAATATCATCAATATATTAGGATAATGGACCTAACAGCAGATAATATCATCAATATATTAGGATAATGGACCTTAACACAGATAATATCATCAATATATTAGGATAATGGACCTAACAGAGATAATATCATCAATATATTAGGATAATGGACCTAACAGATAATATCATCAATATATTAGGATAATGGACCTAACAACAGATAATATCATCAATATATTAGGATAATGGACCTAAACAGATAATATCATCAATATATTAGGATAATGGACCTAACAGCAGATAATATCATCAATATATTAGGATAATGGACCTTAACAGATAATATCATCAATATATTAGGATAATGGACCTTAACAGCTGATAATATCATCAATATATTAGGATAATGGACCTTAACAGATAATATCATCAATATATTAGGATAATGGACCTTAACAGCAGATAATATCATCAATATATTAGGATAATGGACCTTAACAGATAATATCATCAATATATTAGGATAATGGACCTTAACAGCAGATAATATCATCAATATATTAGGATAATGGACCTTAACAGATAATATCATCAATATATTAGGATAATGGACCTTAACAGCAGATAATATCATCAATATATTAGGATAATGGACCTAATAACAATATATTAGATATTATCATCAATATATTAGGATAATGGACCTTAACAGCAGATATTATCATCAATATATTAGGATAATGGACCTTAACAGATAATATCATCAATATATTAGGATAATGGACCTTAACAGATAATATCATCAATATATTAGGATAATGGACCTTAACAGGATAATGGACCTAACAGCAGATAATATCATCAATATATTAGGATAATGGACCTTAACAACAGATAATATCATCAATATATTAGGATAATGGACCTTAACCTCAGCAGATATTATCATCAATATATTAGGATAATGGACCTAACAGCAGATAATATCATCAATATATTAGGATAATGGACCTTAACAGCAGATAATATCATCAATATATTAGGATAATGGACCTTAACAGATAATATCATCAATATATTAGGATAATGGACCTTAACAGCAGATAATATCATCAATATATTAGGATAATGGACCTTAACAGCAGATAATATCATCAATATATTAGGATAATGGACCTTAACAGATAATATCATCAATATATTAGGATAATGGACCTAACAGCAGATAATATCATCAATATATTAGGATAATGGATCATAATATCATCAATATATTAGGATAATGGACCTTAACAGATAATATCATCAATATATTAGGATAATGGATCATCAGATAATATCATCAATATATTAGGATAATGGACCTAATAATCAATATATTAGGATAATGGACCTAACAGCAGATAATATCATCAATATATTAGGATAATGGACCTTAAGCAGATAATATCATCAATATATTAGGATAATGGACCTAACAGCAGATAACATCATCAATATATTAGATAATAATATCATCAATATATTAGAATAATGGACCTAAACAGCAGATAATATCATCAATATATTAGGATAATGGACCTTAACAGATAATATCATCAATATATTAGGATAATGGACCTTAACAGCAGATAATATCATCAATATATTAGGATAATGGACCTTAACAGCAGATAATATCATCAATATATTAGGATAATGGACCTTAACAGATAATATCATCAATATATTAGGATAATGGACCTTAACAGATAATATCATCAATATATTAGGATAATGGACCTTAACAGCAGATATTATCATCAATATATTAGGATAATGGACCTTAACAGATAATATCATCAATATATTAGGATAATGGACCTAACAGATAATATCATCAATATATTAGGATAATGGACCTAACAGCAGATAATATCATCAATATATTAGGATAATGGACCTTAACAGATAATATCATCAATATATTAGGATAATGGACCTTAACAGATAATATCATCAATATATTAGGATAATGGACCTAACAGCAGATATTATCATCAATATATTAGGATAATGGACCTAACAGCAGATAATATCATCAATATATTAGGATAATGGACCTAACAGCAGATAATATCATCAATATATTAGGATAATGGACCTTAACAGATAATATCATCAATATATTAGGATAATGGACCTAACAGCAGATAATATCATCAATATATTAGGATAATGGACCTTAACAGATATTATCATCAATATATTAGGATAATGGACCTAACAGCAGATATTATCATCAATATATTAGGATAATGGACCTTAACAGATAATATCATCAATATATTAGGATAATGGACCTAACAGATAATATCATCAATATATTAGGATAATGGACCTAACAGATAATATCATCAATATATTAGGATAATGGACCTTAACAGATAATATCATCAATATATTAGGATAATGGACCTAACAGCAGATATTATCATCAATATATTAGGATAATGGACCTTAATAATATCATCAGGATAATGGACCTTAACAGATAATATCATCAATATATTAGGATAATGGACCTAACAGCAGATATTATCATCAATATATTAGGATAATGGACCTAACAACAGATAATATCATCAATATATTAGGATAATGGACCTTAACAGATAATATCATCAATATATTAGGATAATGGACCTTAACAGCAGATAATATCATCAATATATTAGGATAATGGACCTTAACAGCAGATAATATCATCAATATATTAGGATAATGGACCTTAACAGCTGATAATATCATCAATATATTAGGATAATGGACCTAACAGCAGATAATATCATCAATATATTAGGATAATGGACCTTAACAGATAATATCATCAATATATTAGGATAATGGACCTAACAGCAGATAATATCATCAATATATTAGATAATGGACCTTAACAGATAATATCATCAATATATTAGGATAATGGACCTTAACAGATAATATCATCAATATATTAGGATAATGGACCTTAACAGATAATATCATCAATATATTAGGATAATGGACCTTAACAGCAGATAATATCATCAATATATTAGGATAATGGACCTTAACAGATAATATCATCAATATATTAGGATAATGGACCTTAACAGCAGATAATATCATCAATATATTAGGATAATGGACCTTAACAGATAATATCATCAATATATTAGGATAATGGACCTTAACAGCAGATAATATCATCAATATATTAGGATAATGGACCTTAACAGATAATATCATCAATATATTAGGATAATGGACCTTAACAGCAGATAATATCATCAATATATTAGGATAATGGACCTAACAGCAGATAATATCATCAATATATTAGGATAATGGACCTTAACAGATAATATCATCAATATATTAGGATAATGGACCTTAACAGATATTATCATCAATATATTAGGATAATGGACCTTAACAGCAGATAATATCATCAATATATTAGGATAATGGACCTTAACAGATACTATCATCAATATATTAGGATAATGGACCTAACAGCAGATAATATCATCAATATATTAGGATAATGGACCTAACAGCAGATAATATCATCAATATATTAGGATAATGGACCTTAACAGCAGATATTATCATCAATATATTAGGATAATGGACCTAACAGCAGATAATATCATCAATATATTAGGATAATGGACCTAACAGAGATAATATCATCAATATATTAGGATATGGATTAACAGATAATATCATCAATATATTAGGATAATGGACCTAACAGATAATATCATCAATATATTAGGATAATGGACCTAACAGCAGATAATATCATCAATATATTAGGATAATGGACCTTAACAGATAATATCATCAATATATTAGGATAATGGACCTTAACAGATAATATCATCAATATATTAGGATAATGGACCTAACAGCAGATAATATCATCAATATATTAGGATAATGGACCTTAACAGATAATATCATCAATATATTAGGATAATGGACCTAACAGCAGATAATATCATCAATATATTAGGATAATGGACCTTAACAGATATTATCATCAATATATTAGGATAATGGACCTAACAGATAATATCATCAATATATTAGGATAATGGACCTTAACAGATAATATCATCAATATATTAGGATAATGGACCTAACAGCAGATATTATCATCAATATATTAGGATAATGGACCTAACAACAGATAATATCATCAATATATTAGGATAATGGACCTTAACAGATAATATCATCAATATATTAGGATAATGGACCTAACAGCAGATATTATCATCAATATATTAGGATAATGGACCTAACAACAGATAATATCATCAATATATTAGGATAATGGACCTTAACAGATAATATCATCAATATATTAGGATAATGGACCTTAACAGCAGATAATATCATCAATATATTAGGATAATGGACCTTAACAGCAGATAATATCATCAATATATTAGGATAATGGACCTTAACAGCTGATAATATCATCAATATATTAGGATAATGGACCTAACAGCAGATAATATCATCAATATATTAGGATAATGGACCTTAACAGATAATATCATCAATATATTAGGATAATGGACCTAACAGCAGATAATATCATCAATATATTAGGATAATGGACCTTAACAGATAATATCATCAATATATTAGGATAATGGACCTTAACAGATAATATCATCAATATATTAGGATAATGGACCTTAACAGATAATATCATCAATATATTAGGATAATGGACCTTAACAGCAGATAATATCATCAATATATTAGGATAATGGACCTTAACAGATAATATCATCAATATATTAGGATAATGGACCTTAACAGCAGATAATATCATCAATATATTAGGATAATGGACCTTAACAGATAATATCATCAATATATTAGGATAATGGACCTTAACAGCAGATAATATCATCAATATATTAGGATAATGGACCTTAACAGATAATATCATCAATATATTAGGATAATGGACCTTAACAGCAGATAATATCATCAATATATTAGGATAATGGACCTAACAGCAGATAATATCATCAATATATTAGGATAATGGACCTTAACAGATAATATCATCAATATATTAGGATAATGGACCTTAACAGATATTATCATCAATATATTAGGATAATGGACCTTAACAGCAGATAATATCATCAATATATTAGGATAATGGACCTTAACAGATACTATCATCAATATATTAGGATAATGGACCTAACAGCAGATAATATCATCAATATATTAGGATAATGGACCTAACAGCAGATAATATCATCAATATATTAGGATAATGGACCTTAACAGCAGATATTATCATCAATATATTAGGATAATGGACCTAACAGCAGATAATATCATCAATATATTAGGATAATGGACCTTAACAGATAATATCATCAATATATTAGGATAATGGACCTTAACAGATAATATCATCAATATATTAGGATAATGGACCTAACAGCAGATAATATCATCAATATATTAGGATAATGGACCTAACAGCAGATAATATCATCAATATATTAGGATAATGGACCTTAACAGATAATATCATCAATATATTAGGATAATGGACCTTAACAGATAATATCATCAATATATTAGGATAATGGACCTAACAGCAGATAATATCATCAATATATTAGGATAATGGACCTTAACAGATAATATCATCAATATATTAGGATAATGGACCTAACAGCAGATAATATCATCAATATATTAGGATAATGGACCTTAACAGATAATATCATCAATATATTAGGATAATGGACCTAACAGATAATATCATCAATATATTAGGATAATGGACCTTAACAGATAATATCATCAATATATTAGGATAATGGACCTAACAGCAGATATTATCATCAATATATTAGGATAATGGACCTAACAACAGATAATATCATCAATATATTAGGATAATGGACCTTAACAGATAATATCATCAATATATTAGGATAATGGACCTAATATTATCATCAATATATTAGATAATGGACCTAACAACAGATAATATCATCAATATATTAGGATAATGGACCTTAACAGATAATATCATCAATATATTAGGATAATGGACCTTAACAGCAGATAATATCATCAATATATTAGGATAATGGACCTAACAGCAGATAATATCATCAATATATTAGGATAATGGACCTTAACAGCAGATAATATCATCAATATATTAGGATAATGGACCTAACAGCAGATAATATCATCAATATATTAGGATAATGGACCTTAACAGATAATATCATCAATATATTAGGATAATGGACCTAACAGCAGATAATATCATCAATATATTAGGATAATGGACCTTAACAGATAATATCATCAATATATTAGGATAATGGACCTTAACAGATAATATCATCAATATATTAGGATAATGGACCTTAACAGATAATATCATCAATATATTAGGATAATGGACCTAACAGCAGATAATATCATCAATATTAGGATAATGGACCTTAACAGATAATATCATCAATATATTAGGATAATGGACCTTAACAGCAGATAATATCATCAATATATTAGGATAATGGACCTTAACAGATAATATCATCAATATATTAGGATAATGGACCTTAACAGCAGATAATATCATCAATATATTAGGATAATGGACCTTAACAGATAATATCATCAATATATTAGGATAATGGACCTTAACAGCAGATAATATCATCAATATATTAGGATAATGGACCTAACAGCAGATAATATCATCAATATATTAGGATAATGGACCTTAACAGATAATATCATCAATATATTAGGATAATGGACCTTAACAGATATTATCATCAATATATTAGGATAATGGACCTTAACAGCAGATAATATCATCAATATATTAGGATAATGGACCTTAACAGATACTATCATCAATATATTAGGATAATGGACCTAACAGCAGATAATATCATCAATATATTAGGATAATGGACCTAACAGCAGATAATATCATCAATATATTAGGATAATGGACCTTAACAGATAATATCATCAATATATTAGGATAATGGACCTAACAGATAATATCATCAATATATTAGGATAATGGACCTAACAGCAGATAATATCATCAATATATTAGGATAATGGACCTTAACAGATAATATCATCAATATATTAGGATAATGGACCTAAACAGATACTATCATCAATATATTAGGATAATGGACCTAACAGATAATATCATCAATATATTAGGATAATGGACCTTAAGCAGATAATATCATCAATATATTAGGATAATGGACCTTAACAGATAATATCATCAATATATTAGGATAATGGACCTTAACAACAGATATTATCATCAATATATTAGGATAATGGACCTTAACAGCAGATAATATCATCAATATATTAGGATAATGGACCTTAACAGATACTATCATCAATATATTAGGATAATGGACCTTAACAGATAATATCATCAATATATTAGGATAATGGACCTAACAGCAGATACTATCATCAATATATTAGGATAATGGACCTTAACAGATAATATCATCAATATATTAGGATAATGGACCTTAACAACAGATATTATCATCAATATATTAGGATAATGGACCTAACAGCAGATAATATCATCAATATATTAGGATAATGGACCTTAACAGATAATATCATCAATATATTAGGATAATGGACCTAACAGCAGATAATATCATCAATATATTAGGATAATGGACCTTAACAGATAATATCATCAATATATTAGGATAATGGACCTTAACAGATATTATCATCAATATATTAGGATAATGGACCTTAACAGCAGATAATATCATCAATATATTAGGATAATGGACCTTAACAGATACTATCATCAATATATTAGGATAATGGACCTAACAGCAGATAATATCATCAATATATTAGGATAATGGACCTAACAGCAGATAATATCATCAATATATTAGGATAATGGACCTTAACAGCAGATATTATCATCAATATATTAGGATAATGGACCTAACAGCAGATAATATCATCAATATATTAGGATAATGGACCTTAACAGATAATATCATCAATATATTAGGATAATGGACCTAACAGCAGATAATATCATCAATATATTAGGATAATGGACCTAACAGCAGATAATATCATCAATATATTAGGATAATGGACCTTAACAGATAATATCATCAATATATTAGGATAATGGACCTTAACAGATAATATCATCAATATATTAGGATAATGGACCTAACAGCAGATAATATCATCAATATATTAGGATAATGGACCTTAACAGCAGATAATATCATCAATATATTAGGATAATGGACCTTAACAGATACTATCATCAATATATTAGATAATATCATCAATATATTAGGATAATGGACCTAACAGCAGATAATATCATCAATATATTAGGATAATGGACCTTAACAGCAGATAATATCATCAATATATTAGGATAATGGACCTTAACAACAGATATTATCATCAATATATTAGGATAATGGACCTAACAGCAGATAATATCATCAATATATTAGGATAATGGACCTTAACAGATAATATCATCAATATATTAGGATAATGGACCTAACAGCAGATAATATCATCAATATATTAGGATAATGGACCTTAACAGATAATATCATCAATATATTAGGATAATGGACCTAACAGCAGATAATATCATCAATATATTAGGATAATGGACCTAACAGCAGATAATATCATCAATATATTAGATAATGATAATGATACATCAATATATTACAGATAATATCATCAATATATTAGGATAATGGACCTTAACAGATAATATCATCAATATATTAGGATAATGGACCTAACAGCAGATAATATCATCAATATATTAGGATAATGGACCTTAACAGCAGATAATATCATCAATATATTAGGATAATGGACCTTAACAGATAATATCATCAATATATTAGGATAATGGACCATAACAGATAATATCATCAATATATTAGGATAATGGACCATAACAGATAATATCATCAATATATTAGGATAATGGACCCTAACAGCAGATAATATCATCAATATATTAGGATAATGGACCTAACAGCAGATAATATCATCAATATATTAGGATAATGGACCTTAACAACAGATATTATCATCAATATATTAGGATAATGGACCGTAACAGATAATATCATCAATATATTAGGATAATGGACCTTAACAACAGATAATATCATCAATATATTAGGATAATGGACCTTAACAACAGATATTATCATCAATATATTAGGATAATGGACCTTAACAGATAATATCATCAATATATTAGGATAATGGACCTAACAGCAGATAATATCATCAATATATTAGGATAATGGACCTAACAGCAGATAATATCATCAATATATTAGGATAATGGACCTAACAGATAATATCATCAATATATTAGGATAATGGACCTTAACAGCAGATAATATCATCAATATATTAGGATAATGGACCTAACAGCAGATAATATCATCAATATATTAGGATAATGGACCTAACAGATAATATCATCAATATATTAGGATAATGGACCTTAACAGATATTATCATCAATATATTAGGATAATGGACCTAACAGCAGATAATATCATCAATATATTAGGATAATGGACCTATTAATCAATATATTAGGATAATGGACCTAACAGATAATATCATCAATATATTAGGATAATGGACCTAACAGATAATATCAGATAATATCAACAGATAATATCAATATATTAGGATAATGGACCTAACAGCAGATAATATCATCAATATATTAGGATAATGGACCAGATAATATCATCAATATATTAGGATAATGGACCTAACAGCAGATAATATCATCAATATATTAGGATAATGGACCTTAACAGATATTATCATCAATCTGCAGATAATATCAATATATTAGGATAATGGACCTAACAGCAGATATTATCATCAATATATTAGGATAATGGACCTTAACAGATAATATCATCAATATATTAGGATAATGGACCTTAACAGATAATATCATCAATATATTAGGATAATGGACCTAACAGCAGATAATATCATCAATATATTAGGATAATGGACCTTAACAGATAATATCATCAATATATTAGGATAATGGACCTTAACAGCAGATAATATCATCAATATATTAGGATAATGGACCTAACAGCAGATAATATCATCAATATATTAGGATAATGGACCTTAACAGCAGATAATATCATCAATATATTAGGATAATGGACCTAACAGCAGATAATATCATCAATATATTAGGATAATGGACCTAACAGATAATATCATCAATATATTAGGATAATGGACCTTAACAGATAATATCATCAATATATTAGGATAATGGACCTTAACAGATAATATCATCAATATATTAGGATAATGGACCTAACAGATAATATCATCAATATATTAGGATAATGGCTGGCTATACCAGTGGTTCACAACCTTTTTAAGGTTACTGTACCACCGACTGAATGTTGCTCTGCCCGGAAGTACCCTGGAAGTACCCCGGAAGTACCCCGAAGTACCCGAAGTACAAGTACCCTGAAGTACCCGGAAGTACCCCGAAGTACCCTGGAACTACCCTGAACTACCCTGGAAGTACCCCGAAGTACCCTGGAAGTTTTCGAAGTACCCTGGAAGTACCCTGGAAGTACCCCCTTCATGTGTTTTTCACCAGCAACCCTACTCTCCCATGAGTCTTCCAGTACAACCTGTTGATAGGTCCTAATACCCCTGGTCTATTATAGTAACTACAGTCCTAATACCCCTGGTCTATATTATAGTAACTACAGTCCTAATACCCCTGGTCTATATTATAGTGACTACAGTCCTAATACCCCTGGTCTATATTATAGTGACTACAGTCCTAATACCCCTGGTTGGCCACTACTGGTCTATATTATAGTAACTACAGTCCTAATACCCCTGGTCTATATTATAGTGACTACAGTCCTAATACCCCTGGTCTATATTATAGTGACTACAGTCCTAATACCCCTGGTCTATATTATAGTGACTACAGTCCTAATACCCCTGGTCTATATTATAGTGACTACAGTCCTAATACCCCTGGTTGGACCCTACTGGTCTATATTATAGTAACTACAGTCCTAATACCCCTGGTCTATATTATAGTGACTACAGTCCTAATACCCCTGGTTGGACACTACTGGTCTATATTATAGTGACTACAGTCCTAATACCACTGGTTGGCCACTACTGGTCTATATTATAGTGACTACAGTCCTAATACCCCTGGTCTATATTATAGTGACTACAGTCCTAATACCCCTGGTCTATATTATAGTGACTACAGTCCTAATACCCCTGGTCTATATTATAGTGACTACAGTCCTAATACCCCTGGTCTATATTATAGTGACTACAGTCCTAATACCCCTGGTCTATATTATAGTGAGTACAGTCCTAATACCCCTGGTCTATATTATAGTAACTACAGTCCTAATACCCCTGGTCTATATTATAGTGACTACAGTCCTAATACCCCTGGTTGGACCCTACTGGTCTATATTATAGTGACTACAGTCCTAATACCCCTGGTCTATATTATAGTGACTACAGTCCTAATACCCCTGGTTGGACACTACTGGTCTATATTATAGTGACTACAGTCCTAATACCCCTGGTCTATATTATAGTGACTACAGTCCTAATACCCCTGGTTGGACACTACTGGTCTATATTATAGTGACTACAGTCCTAATACCCCCTGGTTGACACTACTGGTCTATATTATAGTGACTACAGTCCTAATACCCCTGGTTGGACACTACTGGTCTATATTATAGTGACTACAGTCCTAATACCCTGGTCTATATTATAGTGACTACAGTCCTAATACCCTGGTCTATATTATAGTAACTACAGTCCTAATACCCCTGGTTGGACACTACTGGTCTATATTATAGTGACTACAGTCCTAATACCCTGGTCTATATTATAGTGACTAAAGTCCTAATACCCCTGGTTGGACCCTACTGGTCTATATTATAGTGACTACAGTCCTAATACCCCTGGTTGGACACTACTGGTCTATATTATAGTGACTACAGTCCTAATACCACTGGTTGGACCCTACTGGTCTATATTATAGTGACTACAGTCCTAATACCCCTGGTCTATATTATAGTGAGTACAGTCCTAATACCCTGGTCTATATTATAGTGACTACAGTCCTAATACCCTGGTCTATATTATAGTGACTACAGTCCTAATACCCCTGGTTGGCCACTACTGGTCTATATTATAGTGACTACAGTCCTAATACCCCTGGTCTATATTATAGTGACTACAGTCCTAATACCCCTGGTTAGACACTACTGGTCTATATTATAGTGACTACAGTCCTAATACCACTGGTTGGACCCTACTGGTCTATATTATAGTGACTACAGTCCTAATACCCTGGTTGGACACTACTGGTCTATATTATAGTGACTACAGTCCTAATACCCTGGTCTATATTATAGTGACTACAGTCCTAATACCCCTGGTCTATATATAGTAACTACAGTCCTAATACCCCTGGTCTATATTATAGTGACTACAGTCCTAATACCCCTGGTTGGCCACTACTGGTCTATATTATAGTGACTACAGTCCTAATACCCCTGGTCGGCCACTACTGGTCTATATTATAGTGACTAAAGTCCTAATACCACTGGTTGGACCCTACTGGTCTATATTATAGTGACTACAGTCCTAATACCCCTGGTTGGACACTACTGGTCTATATTATAGTGACTACAGTCCTAATACCCCTGGTTGGTACACTACTGGTCTATATTATAGTGACTACAGTCCTAATACCCCTGGTCTATATTATAGTGACTACAGTCCTAATACCCCTGGTCTATATTATAGTGACTACAGTCCTAATACCCCTGGTCTATATTATAGTAACTACAGTCCTAATACCCCTGGTCTATATTATAGTGACTACAGTCCTAATACCCCTGGTCTATATTATAGTAACTACAGTCCTAATACCCCTGGTTGGCCACTACTGGTCTATATTATAGTGACTACAGTCCTAATACCCCTGGTCTATATTATAGTGACTACAATCCTAATACCCCTGGTTGGACACTACTGGTCTATATTATAGTGACTACAATCCTAATACCCCTGGTTGGACACTACTGGTCTATATTATAGTGACTACAGTCCTAATACCCCTGGTCTATATTATAGTGACTACAGTCCTAATACCCCTGGTTGGACACTACTGGTCTATATTATAGTGACTACAGTCCTAATACCCCTGGTCTATATTATAGTGACTACAGTCCTAATACCCCTGGTTGGACACTACTGGTCTATATTATAGTGACTACAGTCCTAATACCCCTGGTCTATATTATAGTGACTACAGTCCTAATACCCCTGGTCTATATTATAGTGACTACAGCCCTAATACCCCTGGTCTATATTATAGTGACTACAGTCCTAATACCCCTGGTTGGACACTACTGGTCTATATTATAGTAACTACAGTCCTAATACCCCTGGTCTATATTATAGTGACTACAGTCCTAATACCCCTGGTTGGACCCTACTGGTCTATATTATAGTGACTACAGTCCTAATACCCATGGTTGGACACTACTGGTCTGTATTATAGTGACTACAGTGCTAATACCCCTGGTCTATATTATAGTGACTACAGTTTTAATACCCCTGGTTGGATAGTACTGGTCTATATTATAGTGACTACAGTCCTAATACCCTGGTCTATATTATAGTAACTACAGTCCTAATACCCCTGGTCTATATTATAGTAACTACAGTCCTAATACCCCTGGTTGGACCCTACTGGTCTATATTATAGTGACTACAGTCCTAATACCCCTGGTTGGACCCTACTGGTCTATATTATAGTGACTACAGTCCTAATACCCCTGGTCTATATTATAGTGACTACAGTCCTAATACCCCTGGTCTATATTATAGTGACTACAGTCCTAATACCCCTGGTTGGACACTACTGGTCTATATTATAGTGACTACAGTCCTAATACCCCTGGTCTATATTATAGTGACTACAGTCCTAATACCCCTGGTTGGCCACTACTGGTCTATATTATAGTGACTACAGTCCTAATACCCCTGGTTGGCCACTACTGGTCTATATTATAGTGACTACAGTCCTAATACCCCTGGTTGGCCACTACTGGTCTATATTATAGTGACTACAGTCCTACTACCACTGGTTAGACACTACTGGTCTATATTATAGTAACTACAGTCCTAATACCCCTGGTCTATATTATAGTAACTACAGTCCTAATACCCCTGGTCTATATTATAGTGACTACAGTCCTAATACCCCTGGTTGGACACCACTGGTCTATATTATAGCCTTCAGGGAGGGCAGACAATAAACCCTATATAGTGACTACAGCATATACTCACAGTCTCTCTGCATTGCGTGGTATATTCCTGGGAACGCTTCGGAGACCCTGGCCGTGACAGTCCACAGTAGAGCCGGAACATGAGCACTGAGCCGGGCATGGCTGGCCCTCTGCCCGGCTGGACAGCCCCAGGACCACCAGGACAGCCAGCAGACAGCGACACAGACCCAGAGCTGAAGTCGGGCTCGACCGTAGGGACATTATCACTGCAGTGGACTGGTTTGGTAGCCTACCAAGGAGAGGAGCCGAGGAGTCACCGAGGGGTTGTATAAAATCCCACAGGAGGAGTTAAAATCCCACGAGGGTTTGTTCTGTTTGTTTATTTCGTGTGTTTTGCTCCTCCTCCTTGTTGCGGTTTTATTGTTTATTATATAAAAAAAATCACATGTCAGAAGAAACCCGCAAGTCTGGATGACAGCGGCCGGGCGGAAAGAGAGTGCGGCAGGGGCGGCAGGCTGGTAGACGGACAACTGGCGCTAGAGCGGCACAAAGTTCTCCCACATGGCCGCGGCATGCAGTGCGGTAATCCCCTCCGTGTGAAGCGATGTATACACGGTAAACCCAAGAAACACCTCCTAATGAACCTTTGGCGAACACACACACACACACTCCCTCTCACTCACACACACACACACCAGGTGAGATTAGACACAGCGCGAGGTGGGTGAGTGATTGGCTGTTATATTATTCATTCACAGCACGCGCAGAGCGAAGAAATCGTGATCTCGTGCAGGTCAACGTGGCTGAGGTATTGATTTCCCTTCAGACGTCCGTTTAACACCGGGAAGAGCCCCGTGCTTAGAATCACACTCCGTGTGTGTGTTGTCGGTGAAAGAGCTATCCGAGACTGCGTGTGTGTGTGTGAGGGAGCAGAGAATAAAACGGGAACGTTTCCACTGCGTCTGTCCAAGCAACACCTCGCACGCACACACAACACTCAATCCCTCTTTTCTCCCTTCCTCTCACTCTCCCTTTCTCCCTCTCTCTATCACTCGAACACACACACACACACACACACAATGACGAGTCTGCGTTTTCCTCCGAGGCAGAGCGACGCTGTGCGTTAGACCACTCTCTCTGTCTCTCTCTCTCTCTCTCTGCAGTGGCCGGCCACCTGATGCCGTGAGCGGTGTAGAGGAGAGACGAGGCCCGTCTTGGAAAGTAACCACCGTAAACCAATCGTAACCTACCGGTCGGTGCACCTTCAAAGTCACTCTTGAGAGATCCTTGAAGGTTACAAGTGTTCACCACAGCAGCAGAAATCAAAAAACCGTTAGTCCAAACCGTTAGTCCAAACCCAGGAGCGGAAACACAGCGGAGGACAGTAGCCTAATTAGGAGGTTCATAAATCCAAAACGGTTCAGGTAGTAGTATCCCAAATAAACCCCACAGGAAAGTTGAGGTAATGTTGCAGGAATAGTACCGAGTCAAAGGAAGGGGGGGTAGAGAATACCTCCGTGTCTCTGTCTGCAGAATCAACCGGGGTTTGTTTATAACAGCGCTGCGTCAAACCTGTTCAATGTTACACATTCTCCCAACCGCGCGTTTCGGCTGTCAATCTCATCCGTCAATCCGTGCCGTTTATTTCGGTGTTTCTGTCTCCATGGACTGGGGGGATTTCACCCTCTGTTTTTAACGTGCGAACTCACAGCAGTGTGGACCAGGGAACTCCCTTTCCAACCCCAAGCCCTGGGAGCTTTATACTGGCCGGATAACTCCTCCCCTACCCCCGCCCCGAACCCGACTCCTGCCCGCTACCCCTCTACCTTGTACGGTGCTCAGACACAGCGTCACACTGCCTGACGTAGTAGCGCGGTTTGTTTGTCAAATCTTAATACTGGTTTCTACATATCAGACAGAGAGTATTGGCCTGATGGATAGATCTGAGGCAGGATATTTTCATCTCTCTCGCCCCTGTCTCTGTCTCGTCTCTCTCTCTCTCTCTCTCTCTCTGCCTCTCTCTCTCTCTCTCTCTGCCTCTCTCTCTCTCTCTCTCTCTCTCTCTCTCTCTCTCTCTCTCTCTGTCTCTCTCTGTCTCTCTCTGTCTCTCTCTCTGTCTCTCTCTCTGCCTTTATCTCTTTTATCTCTCTTTTATCTCCTCTCTCTCTCTTCTCTCTCTCTCTCTCTCAATTCAATTCAATTCAATTCAAGGGCTTTATTGTCATGGGAAACATGTGTTAACATTGCCAAAGCAAGTGAGGTAGACAACATACAAAGTGAATATATAAAGTGAAAAACAACAAAAATGAACAGTAAACATTACACATACAGAAGTTTCAAAACAGTAAAGACATTACAAATGTCATATTATATATATATACAGTGTTTTAACAATGTACAAATGGTAAAGGACACAAGATAAAATAAATAAGCATAAATATGGGTTGTATTTACAATGGTGTTTGTTCTTCACTGGTTGCCCTTTTCTCGTGGCAACAGGTCACAAATCTTACTGCTGTGATGGCACACTGTGGTATTTCACCCAGTAGATATGGGAGTTTATCAAAATTGGAAAAATCTCTCTCTCTCTCTCTCTCTCTCTCTCTCCCTCTGTCTGTGTTGGTGTGTGTAGTGTAGTGTGTGTATCACAGGAGGCTGGTATCACCTTAATTGTGGAAGACAAGCTCATTGTAACGGCTGGAGAGGAACCAGTGTGTGTGTGTGTGTGTGTGTGTGTGTGTGTGTGTGTGTGTGTGTGTTGGGCATGCAGAATGTCAATTATTTCCTCCTTTGATTCAATCCCACTTTAACACTGTTTGGTAATTGCTGCAGTAGCTGTGTTTATGTGTGTGTGTGTGTGTGCGCGTGTGTGTGTGTGCGTGCGTGTGCGTGTGTGTGTGTGTGTGTGTGTGTGTGTGTGTGTGTGTGTGTGTGTAGGTAGGTAGCTACATCCCCAGGCCATGGGTACATAATAGCCACAATCAACAGAGGGAGTAGGGAGGGAGGGAGAAGGAGGGGGAGAAGGAGAGATAGAGAAAGAAAGCAAGAGGGAGCAGGGAGGGAGGGAGAAGGAGGGGGAGAAGGAGAGATAGAGAAAGAAAGTAAGAGGGGGCAGGGAGGGAGGGAGAAGGAGGGGGAGAAGGAGAGATAGAGAAAGAAAGTAAGAGGGGGCAGGGAGGGAGGGAGAAGGAGGGGGAGAAGGAGAGATAGAGAAAGAAAGTAAGAGGGAGCAGGGAGGGAGGGAGAAGGAGGGGGAGAAGGAGAGATAGAGAAAGAAAGTAAGAGGGAGCAGGGAGGGAGGGGAGAAGGAGGGGAGAAGGAGAGATAGAGAAAGAAAGTAAGAGGGAGCAGGGAGGGAGGGAGAAGGAGGGGGAGAAGGAGAGATAGAGAAAGAAAGTAAGAGGGGGCAGGGAGGGAGGGAGAAGGAGGGGGAGAAGGAGAGATAGAGAAAGAAAGTAAGAGGGGGCAGGGAGGGAGGGAGAAGGAGGGGGAGAAGGAGAGATAGAGAAAGAAAGTAAGAGGGGCAGGGAGGGAGGGAGAAGGAGGGGGAGAAGGAGAGATAGAGAAAGAAAGTAAGAGGGAGCAGGGAGGGAGGGAGAAGGAGGGGGAGAAGGAGAGATAGAGAAAGAAAGTAAGAGGGAGCAGGGAGGGAGGGAGAAGGAGGGGGAGAAGGAGAGATAGAGAAAGAAAGTAAGAGGGAGCAGGGAGGGAGAGAGAAGGAGGGGGAGAAGGAGATATAGAGAAAGAAAGTAAGAGGGAGCAGGGAAGGAGAGAGAAGGGAAGAGAGGGGCGAACCCACTCACCTCACAAAGGGCCTCCAGTGTAATTTACCTGAGTACCTATCCAGAGAGACATTCACCTGAACCCTCCTCCTTTACCTGACCTTATACCTCAGTCTCTACCTGACCTTATACCTCAGTCTCTACCTGACTATATACCTCAGTCTCTACCTGACTATATACCTCAGTTTCTACCTGACTTCATACCTCAGTCTACCTGACTTTATACCTCAGTCTCTACCTGACTTTATACCTCAGTCTACCTGACTTTATACCTCAGTCTCTACCTGACGTTATACCTCAGTCTCTACCTGACTATATACCTCAGTCTCTACCTGACTATATACCTCAGTTTCTACCTGACTTCATACCTCAGTCTACCTGACTTCATACCTCAGTCTACCTGACTTTGTACCTCAGTCTCTACCTGACCTTATACCTCAGTCTCTACCTGACTTCATACCTCAGTCTACCTGACTTCATACCTCAGTCTACCTGACTATACCTCAGTCTACCTGACTATATACCTCAGTCTACCTGACTTTATACCTCAGTCTACCTGACTTCATACCTCAGTCTACCTGACTATACCTCAGTCTACCTGACTATAATACCTCAGTCTCTACCTGACCTTATACCTCAGTCAACCTGACTTTATACCTCAGTCTCTACCTGACTTTATACCTCAGGCTCTAAAAAATAGTGAAATTAAGCGTGATTGGTACACTAAGTTGACTGTGCCTTTAAACAGCTTGGAAAATTCCAGAAAATTATGTCATGGCTTTAGAAGCTTCTAATTGACATAATTTTGTGTCAATTGGAGGTGAACCTGTGGATGTATTTCAAGCTCTACCTTCAAACTAAGTGCCTCTTTGCTTGACATCATGAGAAAATCAAAAGAAATCGGCCAAGACCTCAGAAAAAAAATTGTAGGCCTCCACAAGTCTGGTTCGTCCTTGGGAGCAATTTCCAAACGCCTGAAGGAACCACGTACTTTGGTGCGAAAAGTGCAAATCAATCCCAGAACAACAGCAAAGGACCTTGTGAAGATGCTGGAGGAAACAGGTACAAAAGTATCTATATCCACAGTAAAACGAGTCCTATATCGACATAACCTGAAAGGCCGCTCGGCAAGGAAGAAGCCACTGCTCCAAAACTGCCACAAAAAAGCCAGACTACGGTTTGCAACTGCACATGGGGACAAAGATCGTACTTTTTGGAGAAATGTCCTCTGGTCTGATGAAACAAAAATAGAACTGTTTGGCCATAATGACCATCGTTATGTTTAGAGGAAAAAGGGCCAGCCGAGGAACACCATCCCAACCGTGAAGCATGGGGGTGGTAGCATCATGTTGCGGGGGTGCTTTTCTGCAGGAGGGACTGGTGCACTTCACAAAATAGACAAAAATTTGTGGGCAGAACTGAAAAAGCGTGTGTGAGCAAGGAAGCCTACAAACCTGACTCAGTTACTCCAGCCCTGTCAGGGGGAATGGGCCAAAATTCACCCAACTTATTGTGTGAAGCTTGTGGAAGGTTACACGAAACATTGTTGTGTATTATCCCCAGGGGCGTTGGTAGACACAATGTAAGTAACCTAATTTACAGTAACTGCCCTGAATGCCTCTGCTGATCCTACAGCTCTTGTGTATAATCCCCAGGGGCGTTGGTAGACACAATGTAAGTAATCTAATTTACAGTAACTGCCCTGAATGCCTCTGCTGATCCTACAGCTCTTGTGTATAATCCCCAGGGGCGTTGGTAGACACAATGTAAGTAACCTAATTTACAGTAACTGCCCTGAATGCCTCTGCTGATCCTACAGCTCTTGTCTGCAGTAATCATGTGCCTATGAACCAGAGTTATACTGTTAGCACTGAGGCGGTGTGCCCTAGTAGGAAGTCCACTGTGTTCAGCCCACCCTGCACTAACATAAATAACATGAGCATGTCTACTTCTGCTGAGTTTCCCATTAAAAAAAAGCAATTAAAAACAAGCAAGCATCCCAGAAAAGTGCTACAAATTAGCCCACATTAAACGTACAGCACCAGTCAACAGTTTGGACACACCTACTCATTCAAGAGGGTTTTTCTTTATTTTTTTTACTATTTTCTGCATTGTTGAATAACACTGAAGACATCAACACTGTGAAATAATAACATATGGAACCAAGTAGTAACCAGTGTTAAACAAATCAACACTAATAAGGCTAATAACACAAGTAGTAACAATATGAAATAACACACACGGAATCATATAGTAACCAGGTACCCCCCTCCCCCTCCCCCTCCCCCAGCCTGTCTATAGAGTGATCTACATCACAGGTACCCCCCCCTCCCCTCCCCCAGCCTGTCTATAGAGTGATCTACATCACAGGTACCCCCCTCCCCCTCCCCCTCCCCCAGCCTGTCTATAGAGTGATCTACATCACAGGTACCCCTCTCCCCCTCCCCTCCCCCAGCCTGTCTATAGAGTGATCTACATCACAGGTACCCCTCTCCCCCTCCCCTCCCCAGCCTGTCTATAGAGTGATCTACATCACAGGTACCCCCTCCCCTCCCCCTCCCCAGCCTGTCTATAGAGTGATCTACATCACAGGTACCCCCTCCCCCTCCCCTCCCCAGCCTGTCTATAGAGTGATCTACATCACAGG
>NW_027040472.1:361603-387241 GCF_034236695.1 Oncorhynchus nerka
GCACGACGTCATAGCGAAGGTATTTGACTCTAACTGTGTTACAGTATAGACCAGGGACACTTACTGGCACGACGTCATAGCGAAGGTATTTGACTCTAACTTTGTTACAGTATAGACCAGGGACACTTACTGGCACGACGTCATAGCGAAGGTATTTGACTCTAACTGTGTTACAGCACAGGGACACTTACTGGCACGTCGTCATAGCGAAGGTATTTGACTCTATCTGTGTTACAGTATAGACCAGGGACACTTACTGGCACGACGTCATAGCGAAGGTATTTGACTCTAACTGTGTTACAGCACAGGGACACTTACTGGCACGTCGTCATAGCGAAGGTATTTGACTCTATCTGTGTTACAGTATAGACCAGGGACACTTACTGGCACGTCGTCATAGCGAAGGTATTTGACTCTAACTGTGTTACAGTATAGACCAGGGACACTTACTGGCACGTCGTCATAGCGAAGGTATTTGACTCTAACTGTGTTACAGTATAGACCAGGGACACTTACTGGCACGACGTCATGGCGAAGGTATTTGACTCTATCTGTGTTACAGTATAGACCAGGGACACTTACTGGCACGACGTCATAGCGAAGGTATTTGACTCTAACTGTGTTACAGCACAGGGACACTTACTGGCACGTCGTCATAGCGAAGGTATTTGATTCTAACTGTGTTACAGTATAGACCAGGGACACTTACTGGCACGACGTCATAGCGAAGGTATTTGACTCTAACTGTGTTACAGCACAGGGACACTTACTGGCACAACGTCATAGCGAAGGTATTTGACTCTAACTGTGTTACAGCACAGGGACACTTACTGGCACGACGTCATAGCGAAGGTATTTGATTCTAACTGTGTTACAGTATAGACCAGGGACACTTACTGGCACGACGTCATAGCGAAGGTATTTGACTCTAACTGTGTTACAGTATAGACCAGGGACACTTACTGGCACGACGTCATAGCGAAGGTATTTGATTCTAACTGTGTTACAGCACAGGGACACTTACTGGCACGTTGTCATAGCGAAGGTATTTGACTCTATCTGTGTTACAGTATAGACCAGGGACACTTACTGGCACGTTGTCATGGCGAAGGTATTTGACTCTATCTGTGTTACAGTATAGACCAGGGACACTTACTGGCACGTCGTCATAGCAAAGGTATTTGATTCTAACTGTGTTACAGCACAGGGACACTTACTGGCACGTTGTCATAGCGAAGGTATTTGACTCTATCTGTGTTACAGTATAGACCAGGGACACTTACTGGCACGTCGTCATAGCGAAGGTATTTGACTCTATCTGTGTTACAGTATAGACCAGGGACACTTACTGGCACGACGTCATAGCGAAGGTATTTGACTCTAACTGTGTTACAGCACAGGGACACTTACTGGCACGTCGTCATAGCGAAGGTATTTGACTCTATCTGTGTTACAGTATAGACCAGGGACACTTACTGGCACGTTGTCATGGCGAAGGTATTTGACTCTATCTGTGTTACAGTATAGACCAGGGACACTTACTGGCACGACGTCATGGCGAAGGTATTTGACTCTAACTGTGTTACAGCACAGGGACACTTACTGGCACGTCGTCATAGCGAAGGTATTTGATTCTAACTGTGTTACAGTATAGACCAGGGACACTTACTGGCACGACGTCATAGCGAAGGTATTTGACTCTATCTGTGTTACAGTATAGACCAGGGACACTTACAGGCATGTCGTCATAGCGAAGGTATTTGATTCTAACTGTGTTACAGTATAGACCAGGGACACTTACTGGCACGACGTCATAGCGAAGGTATTTGACTCTATCTGTGTTACAGTATAGACCAGGGACACTTACTGGCACGTTGTCATGGCGAAGGTATTTGACTCTATCTGTGTTACAGTATAGACCAGGGACACTTACTGGCACGACGTCATAGCGAAGGTATTTGACTCTAACTGTGTTACAGCACAGGGACACTTACTGGCACGTCGTCATAGCGAAGGTATTTGATTCTAACTGTGTTACAGTATAGACCAGGGACACTTACTGGCACGACGTCATAGCGAAGGTATTTGACTCTAACTGTGTTACAGTATAGACCAGGGACACTTACTGGCACGACGTCATAGCGAAGGTATTTGACTCTAACTGTGTTACAGCACAGGGACACTTACTGGCACGACGTCATAGCGAAGGTATTTGACTCTATCTGTGTTACAGTATAGACCAGGGACACTTACTGGCACGTCGTCATAGCGAAGGTATTTGACTCTATCTGTGTTACAGTATAGACCAGGGACACTTACTGGCACGTCGTCATAGCGAAGGTATTTGACTCTATCTGTGTTACAGTATAGACCAGGGACACTTACTGGCACGTCGTCATAGCGAAGGTATTTGACTCTAACTGTGTTACAGCACAGGGACACTTACTGGCACGACGTCATAGCGAAGGTATTTGACTCTATCTGTGTTACAGTATAGACCAGGGACACTTACTGGCACGTCGTCATAGCGAAGGTATTTGACTCTATCTGTGTTACAGTATAGACCAGGGACACTTACTGGCACGTCGTCATAGCGAAGGTATTTGACTCTAACTGTGTTACAGCACAGGGATACTTACTGGCACGACGTCATAGCGAAGGTATTTGACTCTAACTGTGTTACAGTATAGACCAGGGACACTTACTGGCACGACGTCATAGCGAAGGTATTTGACTCTATCTGTGTTACAGTATAGACCAGGGACACTTACTGGCACGACGTCATAGCGAAGGTATTTGACTCTAACTGTGTTACAGCACAGGGACACTTACTGGCACGTCGTCATAGCGAAGGTATTTGATTCTAACTGTGTTACAGTATAGACCAGGGACACTTACTGGCACGACGTCATAGCGAAGGTATTTGACTCTAACTGTGTTACAGTATAGACCAGGGACACTTACTGGCACGACGTCATAGCGAAGGTATTTGACTCTATCTGTGTTACAGTATAGACCAGGGACACTTACTGGCACGTCGTCATAAGCGAAAGGTATTTGACTCTATCTGTGTTACAGTATAGACCAGGGACACTTACTGGCACGTCGTCATAGCGAGGTATTTGACTCTATCTGTGTTACAGTATAGACCAGGGACACTTACTGGCACGTCGTCATAGCGAAGGTATTTGACTCTATCTGTGTTACAGTATAGACCAGGGACACTTACTGGCACGTCGTCATAGCGAAGGTATTTGACTCTATCTGTGTTACAGTATAGACCAGGGACACTTACTGGCACGTCGTCATAGCGAAGGTATTTGACTCTATCTGTGTTACAGTATAGACCAGGGACACTTACTGGCACGTTGTCATGGCGAAGGTATTTGACTCTAACTGTGTTACAGCACAGGGACACTTACTGGCACGTTGTCATAGCGAAGGTATTTGACTCTAACTGTGTTACAGCACAGGGACACTTACTGGCACGTTGTCATGGCGAAGGTATTTGACTCTAACTGTTTTACTATCAAATGGGAACCCCAACCTGGACAGCCGCTGAATCGTACGCTACACTCGCATTAAAACCTTTTGTGACTAGGGGGCAGTATTTTCATTTTTGGAAAAAATA
This sequence comes from Oncorhynchus nerka, assembly GCF_034236695.1. Classification (NCBI taxonomy): domain Eukaryota; kingdom Metazoa; phylum Chordata; class Actinopteri; order Salmoniformes; family Salmonidae; genus Oncorhynchus; species Oncorhynchus nerka. Next base: position 365,235 of record NW_027040472.1, read on the forward strand.
ACGTTCCCGTAGGAAACGGGATATTTTGTCAGATCAAGATGTTAGAATATGCATATAATTGACAGCTTAGGAGAGAAAACACTCTAAAGTTTCCAAAACTGTAAAAATATTGTCTGTGAGTATAACAGAACTGATATTTCAGGCGAAAGCCTGAGAAAAATCCAATCCGGAAGTGCCTCATGTTTTGAAAGCTCCAATGAGTCCCTATTGAGCAGTGAATGGGCTATCAACCAGATTACTTTGTCTCCGTATTCCCCAAGGTGTCTACAGCATTGTGACGTAGTTTTACGCATTTATGTTAAAGAATACCCGTAGGCGGCTACATTGCGCAAGTGGTCACCTGATGCTCCCAGAGTGATTCTTGCGTAAAATACAGAGGTAGCCATTATTCTAATCGGAAAACTAATTGTCCCGATGGATAAATTATTATCGAATAGATATTAGAAAAACAGATTATAAACAACGTATGTTTCTGCCATGTTTCTGCCATGTTTCTGTCATGTTTCTGTCATGTTTCTGCCATGTTTCTGCCATGTTTCTGCCATGTTTCTGTCGATATTATGGAGCTAATTTGGAATATTTTTCGGCATTTTCGTGACTGCAATTTCCGGACGATTTCTCAGCCAAACGTGAAGAACAAACGGAGCTATTTCTCCGACAAAAATAATATTTTTGGAAAAAAGGAACATTGGCATCTAACTGGGAGTCTCGTGAGTGAAAACATCCGAAGCTCATCAAAGGTAAACGATTTAATTTGATTGCTTTTCTGATTTCCGTGACCAAGTTACCTGCTGCTAACTGGACAAAATGCTATGCTAGGCTGTGTTCCAATATATTTCACTTGTGATTTTCATGAATAGGAATATTTTCTAGGAATATTTATGTCCGTTGCGTTATGCTAATTAGTGTCAGTCAATGATTACGCTCCCTCATGCGGGATGGGGAGTCACTATTAACATCTGCTAACCATGTGACCAATAACATCTGCTAACCATGTGACCAATAACATCTGCTAACCATGTGACCATTAACATCTGCTAACCATGTGACCAATAACATCTACTAACCATGTGACCAATAACATCTGCTAACCATGTGACCAATAACATCTGATAACCATGTGACCAATAACATCTACTAACCATGTGACCATTAACATCTGCTAACCATGTGACCAATAACATCTACTAACCATGTGACCTTTAACATCTACTAACCATGTGACCAATAACATCTGCTAACCATGTGACCAATAACATCTGATAACCATGTGACCAATAACATCTACTAACCATGTGACCATTAACATCTGCTAACCATGTGACCAATAACATCTACTAACCATGTGACCTTTAACATCTACTAACCATGTGACCATTAACATGTGCTAACCATGTGACCAATAACATCTGCTAACCATGTGACCATTAACATCTGCTAACCATGTGACCAATAACATCTGCTAACCATGTGACCAATAACATCTGATAACCATGTGACCATTAACATCTACTAACCATGTGACCAATAACATCTGCTAATCATGTGACCAATAACATCTGATAACCATGTGACCAATAACATCTGCTAACCATGTGACCAATAACATCTGCTAACCATGTGACCAATAACATCTGCTAACCATGTGACCATTAACATCTGATAACCATGTGACCATTAACATCTGCTAACCATGTGACCATTAACATCTGCTAACCATGTGACCAATAACATCTGCTAACCATGTGACCAATAACATCTGCTAACCATGTGACCATTAACATCTACTAACCATGTGACCAATAACATCTGCTAATCATGTGACCAATAACATCTGATAACCATGTGACCAATAACATCTGCTAACCATGTGACCAATAACATCTGCTAACCATGTGACCAATAACATCTGCTAACCATGTGACCATTAACATCTGATAACCATGTGACCATTAACATCTGCTAACCATGTGACCATTAACATCTGCTAACCATGTGACCAATAACATCTACTAACCATGTGACCTTTAACATCTACTAACCATGTGACCTATAACATCTGCTAACCATGTGACCAATAACATCTATTAACCATGTGCATGTGACCAATAACATCTGCTAACCATGTGACCAATAACATCTGCTAACCATGTGACCATAAACATCTACTAACCATGTGACCATTAACATCTGATAACCATGTGACCAATAACATCAGATAACCATGTGACCAATAACATCTGCTAACCATGTGACCAATAACATCTGCTAACCATGTGACCATTAACATCTGCTAACCATGTGACCAATAACATCTGCTAACCATGTGACCAATAAAATCTACTAACCATGTGACCATTAACATCTGATAACCATGTGACCAATAACATCAGATAACCATGTGACCAATAACATCTGCTAACCATGTGACCAATAACATCTGCTAACCATGTGACCAATAACATATGCTAACCATGTGACCAATAACATCTGATAACCATGTGACCATTAACATCAGATAACCATGTGACCAATAACATCAGATAACCATGTGACCAATAACATCTGCTAACCATGTGACCAATAACATCTGATAACCATGTGACCAATAACATCTACTAACCATGTGACCTTTAACATCTACTAACCATGTGACCATTAACATGTGCTAACCATGTGACCAATAACATCTGCTAACCATGTGACCATTAACATCTGCTAACCATGTGACCAATAACATCTGCTAACCATGTGACCAATAACATCTGATAACCATGTGACCATTAACATCTACTAACCATGTGACCAATAACATCTGCTAATCATGTGACCAATAACATCTGATAACCATGTGACCAATAACATCTGCTAACCATGTGACCAATAACATCTGCTAACCATGTGACCCAATAACATCTGCTAACCATGTGACCATTAACATCTGATAACCATGTGACCATTAACATCTGCTAACCATGTGACCATTAACATCTGCTAACCATGTGACCAATAACATCTGCTAACCATGTGACCAATAACATCTGATAACCATGTGACCATTAACATCTACTAACCATGTGACCAATAACATCTGCTAATCATGTGACCAATAACATCTGATAACCATGTGACCAATAACATCTGCTAACCATGTGACCAATAACATCTGCTAACCATGTGACCAATAACATCTGCTAACCATGTGACCATTAACATCTGATAACCATGTGACCATTAACATCTGCTAACCATGTGACCATTAACATCTGCTAACCATGTGACCAATAACATCTACTAACCATGTGACCTTTAACATCTACTAACCACGTGACCTATAACATCTGCTAACCATGTGACCAATAACATCTATTAACCATGTGCATGTGACCAATAACATCTGCTAACCATGTGACCAATAACATCTGCTAACCATGTGACCATAAACATCTACTAACCATGTGACCATTAACATCTGATAACCATGTGACCAATAACATCAGATAACCATGTGACCAATAACATCTGCTAACCATGTGACCAATAACATCTGCTAACCATGTGACCATTAACATCTGCTAACCATGTGACCAATAACATCTGCTAACCATGTGACCAATAACATCTACTAACCATGTGACCATTAACATCTGATAACCATGTGACCAATAACATCAGATAACCATGTGACCAATAACATCTGCTAACCATGTGACCAATAACATCTGCTAACCATGTGACCAATAACATATGCTAACCATGTGACCAATAACATCTGATAACCATGTGACCATTAACATCAGATAACCATGTGACCAATAACATCTGCTAACCATGTGACCAATAACATCTGATAACCATGTGACCAATAACATCTGCTAACCATGTGACCAATAACATCTGCTAACCATGTGACCAATAACATCTGCTAACCATGTGACCAATAACATCTGATAACCATGTGCATGTGACAAATAACATGTGATTTGATTTGAGTGGATGGCAGGCAAAGCGTCGACGTACCCCGTTGATTACTTATGGAACGTTGTGGAACGTTGTGTGTTCTCTGCGATGGAACGTTGTGGAACGTTGTGTTCTCTGCGATGGAACGTTGTGGAACGTTGTGTGTTCTCTGCGATGGAACGTTGTGTTCTCTGCAATGGAACGTTGTGTGTTCTCTGCGATGGAACGTTGTGGAACGTTGTGTGTTCTCTGCGATGGAACATTGTGGAACGTTGTGTTCTCTGCGATGGAAAGTTGTGTGTTCTCTGCGATGGAACGTTGTGGAACGTTGTGTGTTCTCTGCGACGGAACGTTGTGGAACGTTGTGTTCTCTGCAATGGAACGTTGTGGAATGTTGTGGAACGTTTTGTGTTCTCTGCGATGGAACGTTGTGGAACGTTGTGGGACGTTGTGTGTTCTCTGCGATGGAACGTTGTGGAACGTTGTGTGTTCTCTGCGATGGAACGTTGTGGAACGTTGTGTGTTCTCTGCAATGGAACGTTGTGGAATGTTGTGGAACGTTGTGTGTTCTCTGCGATGGAACGTTGTGGAACATTGTGTGTTCTCTGCGATGGAACGTTGTGGAACGTTGTGTTCTCTGCGATGGAACATTGTGGAACATTGTGGAACGTTGTGTTCTCTGCGATGGAACGTTGTGGAACGTTGTGGAACGTTGTGTGTTCTCTGCGATGATTTGGTCTCTCTCGTAATTGATGTACTGTAGGCGGAGAGTGGCGTTGTTCGCCAACTCTAGATTGACAAACGGCCACTTCCTGTTCGTGGGTGAAACAGACGTTGCCTTCCACCCGCAGGAAGTCGTCTGGAGAAGAAAATGCAAGACTATGATGTCATTGGTGAGGTAATTTTTGTTGTACATACTGTACTGTCATACTGTACACAGTAACATCCAAAACTGTTGTACAATGTACTTCATACTTCACAGTACTCTATTTGTACTTCGCAGTATTCAATATGTACTTCACAGTACTCTATTTGTACTTCACAGTACTCTATTTGTACTTCACAGTACTCTATTTGTACTTCACAGTACTCTTCCTATGTGTTTTGTTCACTGAGGAGCGTATATCTAATATTGTAATAATAATAATGATAATAATAATAATAATAATAATAATAATGATAATAATAATAATAATAATAATAATAATAATAATAATAATAATAATAACAATAACAATAATAATAATAATAATAATAATAATGATAATAATAATAATAATAATAATAATGATAATAATAATGATAATAATAATAATAATGATAATAATAATAATAATAATAATAATAATAATAATAATAATAATAATAATATTGTAATAATAACATGGTTACCAAAGTTAAGGTTTTGATGCTTTTGTCTAAGCACTTACTTTCAGTGTGTAAACAACCATTTAAATCATTCCAGGTGACTACCTCATGAAGCTGGTTGAGAGAATTCCAAGAGTGTCATCAAGACAAAGGTGTGGCTACTCAAGAATCTAAAACATATTTGGATTTATTTAACACTTGTTTTGGTTACTCCATGATTCCATATGTGTTATTTCATAGTTTTGATGTCTTCACTATTATTCTACAATGTAGAAAATAGTAAAAATAAAGAAAAACCCTGGAAGGAGTAGGTGTGTGCTTTACCTTACACCTCTACTAACCCCTAACCCCTCTCCTAACCCCTAACCCCTCTACTAACTACTTCCCCTTCTACAAATCCCTAACCCTCTACTTGTGTGTAGTCTTTACCCTTTAGAGGTGATACCTGGTTGTAGTCTTTACCCTTTAGAGGTGATACCTGGTTGTAGATGTTACCCTTTAGAGGTGATACCTCGTTGTAGACTTTACCCTTTAGAGGTGATACCTGGTTGTAGTCTTTACCCTTTAGAGGTGATACCTGGTTGTAGACTTTACCCTTTAGAGGTGATACCTGGTTGTAGACTTTACCCTTTAGAGGTGATACCTGGTTGTAGACTTGACCCTTTAGAGGTGATACCTGGTTGTAGTCTTGACCATTTAGAGGTGATACCTGGTTGTAGTCTTTACCCTTTAGAGGTGATACCTGGTTGTAGACTTTACCCTTTAGAGGTGATACCTGGTTGTAGTCTTTACCCTTTAGAGGTGATACCTGGTTGTAGACTTTACCCTTTAGAGGTGATACCTGGTTGTAGTCTTTACCCTTTAGAGGTGATACCTGGTTGTAGTCTTGACCCTTTAGAAGTGATACCTGGTTGTAGTCTTTACCCTTTAGAGGTGATACCTGGTTGTATGTAGATGTTACCCTTTAGAGGTGATACCTGGTTGTAGACTTGACCCTTTAGAGGTGATACCTGGTTGTAGACTTGACCCTTTAGAGGTGATACCTGGTTATATGTAGATGTTACCCTTTAGAGGTGATACCTGGTTGTAGACTTGACCCTTTAGAGGTGATACCTGGTTGTAGATGGACTGCTGGACAGGAGGCCACTGCAGCAGGACTAGGACTTCTGATAAAACAACAGAGAGAGATGATGAGAGAGAAAGACAGAGAGAGAGATGATGAGAGAGACAGAGAGACAGAGACAGAGAGACATAGACAGAGGGAGTGATGATGAGAGAGAGAAAGATATTAATTAATTCTACTCTGTGTTGTCCAGTACACACAGTAGAAAGGGACAGAGAGAGAGAGAGGGGACAACACACAGTAGAAAGGGAGAGAGAGAGAGAGAGGGGACAACACACAGTAGAAAGGGAGAGAGAGAGAGAGAGAGAGAGAGGGGACAACACACAGTAGAAAGGGAGAGAGAGAGAGGGGACAACACAGAGTAGAAAGGGAGAGAGAGAGAGGGGACAACACACAGTAGAAAGGGAGAGAGAGGGAGGGGACAACACACAGTAGAAAGGGAGAGAGAGGGAGGGGACAACACACAGTAGAAAGGGAGAGAGAGGGAGGGGACAACACACAGTAGAAAGGGAGAGAGAGAGAGAGAGGGGACAACACACAGTAGAAAGGGAGAGAGAGAGAGAGAGAGGGGACAACACACAGTAGAAAGGGAGAGAGAGAGAGAGGGACAACACACAGTAGAAAGGGAGAGAGAGAGAGGGGACAACACACAGTAGAAAGGGAGAGAGAGAGAGAGAGGGGACAACACACAGTAGAAAGGGAGAGAGAGAGGGACAACACACAGTAGAAAGGGAGAGAAAGAGAGGGGACAACACAGAGTAGAAAGGGAGAGAGAGAGAGGGGACAACACACAGTAGAAAGGGAGAGAGAGAGAGAGAGAGGAGAGAGAGAGAGAGAGGGGACAACACACAGTAGAAAGGGAGAGAGAGAGAGAGAGAGGGGACAACACACAGTAGAAAGGGAGAGAGAGAGAGAGAGGGGACAACACACAGTAGAAAGGGAGAGAGAGAGAGAGGGGACAACACACAGTAGAAAGGGAGAGAGAGAGAGAGAGGGGACAACACACAGTAGAAAGGGAGAGAGAGAGAGGGGACAACACACAGTAGAAAGGGAGAGAGAGAGAGAGAGGGGACAACACACAGTAGAAGGAGAGAGAGAGAGAGAGAGGGGACAACACACAGTAGAAAGGGAGAGAGAGAGAGAGAGAGGGGACAACACACAGTAGAAAGGGAGAGAGAGAGAGAGAGGGGACAACACACAGTAGAAAGGGAGAGAGAGAGAGAGGGGACAACACACAGTAGAAAGGGAGAGAGAGAGAGGGGACAACACAGAGTAGAAAGGGAGAGAGAGAGGGGACAACACACAGTAGAAAGGGAGAGAGAGAGAGAGAGAGAGAGAGAGGGGACAACACACAGTAGAAAGGGAGAGAGAGGGGACAACACAGGTAGAAAGGGAGAGAGAGAGGGGACAACACACAGTAGAAAGGGAGAGAGAGAGAGAGAGAGAGAGAGAGGACAACAACGCAGAGTAGAAAGGGAGAGAGAGAGAGGGGGACAACACACAGTAGAAAGGAGAGAGAGAGAGGGGACAACACAGTAGAAAGGGAGAGAGAGAGAGAGAGAGAGAGAGAGGGGGACAACACAGAGTAGAAAAGGGAGAGAGAGAGGGAGAGAGAGAGGGGACAACACACAGTAGAAAGGGAGAGAGAGAGAGAGAGGGGACAACACACAGTAGAAAGGGAGAGAGAGAGAGAGGGGACAACACACAGTAGAAAGGGAGAGGGAGAGAGAGGGGACAACACACAGTAGAAAGGAGAGAGAGAGAGGGGACAACACACAGTAGAAAGGGAGAGAGAGAGAGAGGGACAACACACAGTAGAAAGGGAGAGAGAGAGAGAGAGGGGGACAACACAGAGTAGAAAGGGAGAGAGAGAGAGAGAGAGAGAGGGGGACAACACACAGTAGAAAGGGAGAGAGAGAGAGAGAGGGACAACACAGAGTAGAAAGGGAGAGAGAGAGGGGGACAACACACAGTAGAAAGGGAGAGAGAGAGAGAGAGAGAGGGGACAACACACAGTAGAAAGGGAGAGAGAGAGAGGGGGGACAACACACAGTGAGAAAGGGAGAGAGAAAGGAGAGAGAGGGGACAACACACAGTAGAAAGGGAGAGAGAGAGGGAGACAACACAGAGTAGAAAGGGAGAGAGAGAGAGAGAGAGGGGGACAACACACAGTAGAAAGGAGAGAGAGAGAGAGGGGACAACACACAGTAGAAAGGGAGAGAGAGAGAGGGACAACACAGTAGAAAGGGAGAGAGAGAGAGAGAGGGATAACACACAGTAGAAAGGGAGAGAGAGAGAGAGAGGGGACAACACACAGTAGAAAGGGAGAGAGAGAGAGAGGGGACAACACACAGTAAGGGAGAAGGAGAGAGAGAGGGACAACACACAGTAGAAAGGGAGAGAGAGAGAGAGACAACACAGAGTAGAAAGGGAGAGAGAGAGAGAGAGGGGACAACAGACAGTAGAACGGGAGGGAGAGAGAGGGAGGGACAACACACAGTAGAAAGGGAGAGAGAGAGAGAGAGAGGGGACAACACACAGTAGAAAGGGAGAGAGAGAGAGGGGACAACACACAGTAGAAAGGGAGAGAGAGAGAGAGAGAGGGACAACACACAGTAGAAAGGGAGAGAGAGAGAGAGAGGGGACAACACACAGTAGAAAGGGAGAGAGAGAGAGAGGGGGACAACACACAGAGAAGGGAGAGAGAGAGAGGGGACAACACACAGTAGAAGAGGAGAGAGAGAGACAACACACAGTAGAAAGGGAGAGAGAGAGAGGGACAACACACAGTAGAAAGGGAGAGAGAGAGAGAGAGGGGACAACACACAGTAGAAGGGAGAGAGAGAGGGGGGACAACACACAGTAGAAAGGGAGAGAGAGAGAGAGGGGACAACACACAGTAGAAAGGGAGAGAGAGAGAGAGAGGGGACAACACACAGTAGAAAGGGAGAGAGAGAGAGAGAGAGAGGGGGACAACACACAGTAGAAAGGGAGAGAGAGAGAGAGAGAGAGAGAGGGGACAACACACAGTAGAAAGGGAGAGAGAGAGAGAGGGGGGGACAACACAGTAAAAGGGAGAAAGAGAGAGAGGGGGACAACACAGGTAGAAAGGGAGAGAGAGAGGGGGGACAACACACAGTAGAAAGGGAGAGAGAGAGAGGGGACAACACACAGTAGAAAGGGAGAGAGAGAGAGAGAGGGACAACACAGAGAGAAAGGGAGAGAGAGAGAGAGAGAGAGAGAGAGAGAGAGAGGGACAACACACAGTAGAAAGGAGAGAGAGAGAGGGGACAACACAGAGTAGAAAGGGAGAGAGAGAGGGGACAACACACAGTAGGAGAGAGAGAGAGAGAGAGAGAGAGAGAGAGGGGGGACAACACAGTAGAGAGAGAGAGAGGGACAATCGAGAGAGTGGGGAGAGAGAGGGGACAACACACAGTAGAAAGGAGAGAGAGAGAGAGAAAAGGACACAACACACAGTAGAAAGGGAGAGAGAGAGAGAGGGAGGAGAGAGAGAGAGGGGACAACACAGAGTAGAAAAGGGAGAGAGGGAGGGGACAACACACAGTAGAAAGGAGAGAGAGAGAGAGAGAGGGACAACACACAGTAGAAAGGGAGAGAGAGAGAGAGGGGACAACACACAGTAGAAAGGGAGAGGAGAGAGAGAGGGGACAACACACAGTAGAAAGGGAGAGAGAGAGGGGACAACACACAGTAGAAAGGAGAGAGAGAGAGAGAGGGGACAACACACAGTAGAAAGGGAGAGAGAGAGAGAGGACAACACAGAGTAGAAGAGGAGAGAGAGAGAGAGAGAGGGGACAAACACACAGTAGAAAGGGAGAGAGAGAGAGAGAGAGAGAGGGGACAACACACAGTAGAAAGGGAGAGAGAGAGGGGACAACACAGAGTAGAAAGGAGAGAGAGAGAGAGAGAGAGGAGAGGACAACACACAGTAAAAGGGAGGAGAGAGAGAGGGGACAACCTGAGAGAAAGGGAGAGAGAGAGAGAGAGGACAACACAGTAGAAAGGAGAGAGAGAGAGAGGACAACACACACAGTAGAAAGGGAGAGGGAGAGAGAGGGGACAACACACAGTAGAAAGGTTAGAGAGAGAGAGGGGGGGGACAACACACAGTAGAAAGGGAGAGGAGAGAGAGAGGGGACAACACACAGTAGAAAGGGAGAGAGAGAGAGGACAACACACAGTAGAAAGGGAGGAGAGAGGGGACAACACACAGTAGAAAGGGAGAGAGAGGAGAGGGGACAACACACAGTAGAAAGGGAGAGAGGGACAACACAGAGAAAAGGAGAGAGAGAGGGGGGACAACACACACAGTAGAAAGGGAGAGAGAGAGAGAGGGGACAACACAAGTAGAAAGGGAGAGAGAGAGAGAGGACAACACACAGTAGAAAGGAGAGAGAGAGGAGACAACACACAGTAGAAAGGGAGAGAGAGAGAGAGAGAGAGAGAGGAGAGAGAGGGGGGACAAACGCAGAGTAGAAAGGGAGAGGGGACAACACAAGTGAAAGGGAGAGAGAGAGAGGACAACACACAGTAGAAAGGAGAGAGGAGAGAGAGAGAGAGAGAGGGGACAACACACAGTAGAAAGGAGAGAGAGAGAGAGAGAGAGGGGACAACACACAGTAGAAAGGGAGAGAGAGAGAGAAGGGGACAACACACAGTAGAAAGGGAGAGAGAGAGGGGACAACACACAGTAGAAAGGGAGAGAGAGAGAGGACAACACACAGTAGAAAGGGAGAGGGAGAGAGAGGGGACAACACACAGTAGAAAGGGGGAGAGAGAGAGAGGGACAACACACAGTAGAAAGGGAGAGAGAGAGAGGGGACAACACACAGTAGAAAGGGAGAGAGAGAGAGAGGGGACAACACACAGTAGAAAGGGAGAGAGAGAGAGGGGACAACACACAGTAGAAAGGGAGAGAGAGAGAGAGAGGGGACAACACACAGTAGAAAGGGAGAGAGAGAGAGAGAGGGGACAACACACAGTAGAAAGGAGAGAGAGAGAGAGAGAGGGGACAACACACAGTAGAAAGGGAGAGAGAGAGAGAGGGGACAACACACAGTAGAAAGGAGAGAGAGAGAGGGGGACAACACAGAGTAGAAAGGGAGAGAGAGAGAGGGGACAACACAGAGTAGAAAGGGAGAGAGAGAGAGAGAGGGGACAACACACAGTAGAAAGGGAGAGAGAGAGAGAGAGAGAGAGAGAGGGGACAACACACAGTAGAAAGGGAGAGAGAGAGAGAGAGAGGGGACAACACACAGTAGAAAGGGAGAGAGAGAGAGAGAGAGAGAGGGAGGGGACAACACACAGTAGAAAGGGAGAGAGAGAGAGAGAGAGGGACAACACACAGTAGAAAGGGAGAGAGAGAGAGAGAGGGGACAACACACAGTAGAAAGGGAGAGAGAGAGAGAGAGGGGACAACACACAGTAGAAAGGGAGAGAGAGAGAGGACAACACACAGAAAGGGAGAGAGAGAGGGACAGAGAAATAGAAAGGGAGAGAGAGAGAGGACAGAGAAATAGAAAGGAGAGAGAGGGGACAACACACAGTAGAAAGGGAGAGAGAGGGGGACAGAGGAAATAGAAAGGGAGAGAGAGAGGGGACAACACAGTAGAAAGGGGAGAGAGGGGGACAACACACAGTAGAAGGAGAGAGAGGGAGGGGACAACGAGAGTAGAAAGGGAGAGAGAGAGAGAGAGAGAGAGAGAGAGAGAGAGGACAACACAGAGAAAGGGAGAGAAGAGAGAGAGAGAGAGAGAGAGAGAGAGGGGACAACACAGAGTAGAAAGGGAGAGAGAGAGAGAGAGGGACAACACACAGTAGAAAGGAGAGAGAGAGAGAGGGGGGACAACGCAGAGTAGAAAGGGAGAGAGAAGAGGGAGAGAGAGAGAGAGAGAGGGACAACACAGAGTAGAAAGGGAGAGAGAGAGAGGGACAACACACAGTAGAAAGGGAGAGAGAGAGAGAGAGAGGGGACAACACAGTAGAAGAGAAGGGAGAGAGGGGAGAGAAAGGGAGAGGACAACACACAGTAGAAAGGGAGGAGAGAGAGGGGACAACACAGTAGAAAGAGAGAGAGAGGGACAACACACAGTAGAAAGGAGAGAGAGAGAGAGGACAACACACAGTAGAAAGGGAGAGAGAGAGAGGGGGACAACACACAGTAGAAAGGAGAGAGAGAGAGAGAGGGGACAACACACAGTAGAAAGGGAGAGAGAGAGGGGACAACACACAGTAGAAAGGAGAGAGAGAGAGAGGGGACAACACACAGTAGAAAGGAGAGGGAGAGAGAGGACAACACACAGTAGAAAGGGAGAGAGAGAGAGAGAGAGGGGACAACACACAGTAGAAAGGAGAGAGAGAGGGGACAACACACAGAGAAAGGAGAGGGAGAGAGAGAGAGGGGACAAACACCTGATAGAAAGGGAGAGAGAGAGAGAGAGAGAGAGAGAGGGGACAACCTACAACAGTAGAAAGGGAGAGAGAGAGGGGACAACACAGGTAGAAAGGGAGAGAGAGGGGACAACACACAGTAGAAAGGGAGAGAGAGAGGGGACAACCTGAGAGAAGGGGACAACACACAGTAGAAAGGGAGAGAGAGAGAGAGAGAGGGACAACACAGTATAAAGGGAGAGAGAGAGAGGGGACAGAGGAAATAGAAAGGGAGAGAGAGAGAGGGGACAGAGGAAATAGAAAGGGAGAGAGAGAGGGGACAACACACAGTAGAAAGGGAGAGAGAGAGAGGGGACAGAGGAAATAGAAAGGGAGAGAGAGAGAGGGGACAACACAGAGTAGAAAGGGAGAGAGAGAGAGAGGGGACAACACACAGTAGAAAGGAGAGAGAGAGAGAGACAACAACAGTAGAAAGGGAGAGAGAGAGAGAGAGAGAGAGGGGACAACACAGAGTATAAAGGGAGAGAGAGAGAGAGAGAGAAGAGGGGACAACACAGAGTAGAAAGGGAGAGAGAGAGAGGGGACAACAGTAGAAAGGAGAGAGAGAGAGAGGGGACAACACAGAGTATAAAGGGGAGAGAGAGGGGACAACACACAGGAAAGGGACAGAGTAGAAAGGGAGAGAGAGAGAGAGAGGGACAACGAGAGTAGAAAGGGAGAGAGGAGGACAACACACAGAGAGGGAGAGAGAGAGAGAGAGAGAGGGACAACACAGAGTATAAAGGGAGAGAGAGAGAGGGGACAACACACAGTAGAAAGGAGAGAGAGAGAGAGAGAGGGGGGACAACACAGAGCAGAAAGGAGAGAGAGAGAGGGGACAAACACAGTAGAAAGGAGAGAGAGAGAGAGAGAGAGGAGGGACAACACACAGTAGAGAAGGGAGAGAGAGAGAGAGAGAGAGGGGACAACACACAGTATAAAGGGAGAGAGAGAGAGGGGACAACACACAGTAGAAAGGGAGAGAGAGAGAGAGGGACAACACACAGTAGAAAGAGAGAGAGAGAGAGAGGGGGACAACACACAGTAGAAAAGGGAGAGAGAGAGAGAGAGGGGACAACACACAGTAGAAAGGGAGAGAGAGAGAGAGGGACAACACACAGTAGAAAGGGAGAGAGAGAGAGAGGGGGACAACACAGAGTAGAAAGGGAGAGGAGGACAACACACAGTAGAAAGGGAGAGAGAGAGAGAGGGGACAACACACAGTAGAAAGGGAGAGAGAGAGAGGGACAACACACAGTAGAAAGGAGAGAGAGGAGAGAGGCGGACAACACACAGAGAGAGGGGACAACACACAGTAGAAAGGAGAGAGGGAGAGAGAGACAACACACAGTAGAAAGGGAGAGAGAGAGAGAGAGGGGACAACACACAGTAGAAAGGGAGAGAGAGAGAGAGGGGACAACACAGAGTAGAAAGGGAGAGAGAGAGAGAGGGACAACACAGAGTAGAAAGGAGGAGAGAGAGAGGGGACAACACACAGTAGAAAGGGAGAGAGAGAGGGGGGGACAACACACAGTAGAAAGGAGAGAGAGAGAGAGAGGGGACAACACACAGAGAAAGGGAGAGAGAGAGACAACCACCTGAAAGGGAGAGAGAGAGAGAGAGGAGGACAACACAGAGTAGAAAGGGAGAGAGAGAGAGGGGACAACACACAGTAGAAAGGGAGAGAGAGAGAGGGGACAACACACAGTAGAAAGGGAGAGAGAGAGAGAGAGGGGACAACACACAGTAGAAAGGAGAGAGAGAGAGGGGACAACACACAGAAAGGGAGAGAGAGAGAGAGGGACAACACACAGTAGAAAGGGAGAGAGAGAGAGGACAACACAGTAGAAAGGGAGAGAGAGAGAGAGAGGGGACAACACACAGTAGAAAGGAGAGAGAGAGAGAGGGACAACACACAGTAGAAAGGGAGAGAGAGAGAGAGGGACAACACACAGTAGAAAGGGAGAGAGAGAGAGAGAGGGGACAACACACAGTAGAAAGGGAGAGAGAGAGAGGGGACAACACACAGTAGAAAGGGAGAGAGAGAGAGAGGGGACAACACAGAGTAGAAAGGGAGAGAGAGAGAGGACAACACAGTAGAAAGGGAGAGAGAGAGAGAGAGGAGAGAGAGAGAAGAGAGAGGGGACAACACACAGTAGAAAGGGAGAGAGAGAGAGGGGACAAATACACAGTAGAAAGGGAGAGAGAGGGGACAACCACCTGAGAAAGGAGAGAGAGAGGGGACAACACAGAGTAGAAAGGGAGAGAGAGAGAGAGAGGGGACAACACACAGTAGAAAGAGAGAGAGAGACAACACAGAGAGAAAGGAGAGAGAGAGGGACAACACAGAGTATAAAGGGAGAGAGAGAGAGGGACAACACACAGTAGAAAGGGAGAGAGAGAGAGAGACAACACAGTAGAAAGGGAGAGAGAGGGAGAGAGAGAGAGAGGGACAACACAGAGTAGAAAGGGAGAGAGAGGACAACACACAGTAGAAAGGGAGAGAGAGAGGAGGGGACAACACACAGTAGAAAGGAGAGAGAGGGAGGGGACAACACAGTAGAAAGGGAGAGAGAGAGAGGGGACAACACACAGTAGAAAGGGAGAGAGAGAGAGAGAGGGGACAACACACAGTAGAAAGGGAGAGAGAGAGAGAGAGAGGGACAACCAGTAGAAGGAGAGAGAGAGAGAGAGGGACAACACAGAGTAGAAAGGGAGAGAGAGAGGGACAACACACAGTAGAAAGGGAGAGAGAGAGAGGGGACAACACACAGTAGAAAGGGAGAGAGAGAGAGAGAGGGGACAACACACAGTAGAAAGGGAGAGAGAGAGAGAGAGGGGACAACACAGAGTAGAAAGGGAGAGAGAGAGAGGGGACAACACACAGTAGAAAGGGAGAGAGAGAGAGGGGACAACACACAGTAGAAAGGGAGAGAGAGAGAGAGAGAGAGAGGGGACAACACACAGTAGAAAGGAGAGAGAGAGAGAGAGGGGACAACACACAGTAGAAAGGGAGAGAGAGAGAGAGAGGGGACAACACACAGTAGAAGGAGGAGAGAGAGAGAGAGAGGGGACAACACACAGTAGAAAGGGGAGAGAGAGAGAGAGGGGACAACACACAGTAGAAAGGGAGAGAGAGAGAGGAGAGAGACAGGGGACAACACACAGAGAGAGGAGAGAGAGACAGAGAGAGAGAGAGAGAGAGAGAGAGGGACAACACAGAGTAGAAAGGGAGAGAGAGAGAGGGACAACACAGTAGAAAGGAGAGAGAGAGAGGAGAGGGGACAACCACACAGTAAGAAGGGAGAGAGAGAGAGAGAGGGGACAACACACCTGATAGAAAGGAGAGAGAGAGAGAGAGAGGGACAACACACAGTAGAAAGGGAGAGAGAGAGGACAACACACAGTAGAGGAGAGAGAGAGAGAGAGAGGGGACAACACAAATTAGAAAGGGAGAGAGAAGAGAAGAGGGGACAACCCACAGTAGAAAGGGAGAGAGAGAGAGAGAGGGGACAACACAGAGAGAAAGGGAGAGAGAGAGAGAGGGGACAACACAGAGTAGAAAGGAGAGAGAGAGAGAGAGAGGGGACAACACAGAGTAGAAAAGGGAGAGAGAGGGCACAACAACACAGAAAGGAGAAAGGGAGAGAGAGGGAGGGGACAACACACACAGTAGAAGGGAGAGAGAGAGAGAGAGAGAGAGGGGACAACACACAGTGAAAGGGAGAGAGAGAGAGAGAGAGAGAGAGAGGGGGACAACACAGTAGAAAGGAGAGAGAGAGAGAGAGAGAGAGGGGACAACACACAGTAGAAAGGGAGAGAGAGAGAGAGAGAGAGAGGGGACAACACAGAGTATAAAGGGAGAGAGAGAGAGGGGACAACACACAGTAGAAAGGGAGAGAGAGAGAGAGGGGACAACACACAGTAGAAGAGGGAGAGAGAGAGAGAGGGGATAACCACATGAGAAAGGGAGAGAGAGAGAGAGAGGGGACAACACACAGTAGAAAGGGAGAGAGAGAGAGAGAGGGGGACAACACACAGTAGAAGGGAGAGAGAGAGAGAGAGAGAGAGGGGATAACCTACAGTAGAAAGGAGAGAGAGAGAGAGGGACAGACGCCAACACAGTAGAAGGGAGAGAGAGAGGGACAACACAAAGTAGAAAGATGCAGAGGAGAGAGGAGGGGACAACACACAGTAGAAGGGAGAGAGAGAGAGAGAGAGAGAGAGAGGGGACAACACACAGTAGAAAGGGAGAGAGAGAGAGAGAGAGAGAGAGAGAGAGAGAGAGGGGACAACACAGAGTCAGAAAGGAGCAGGAAATAGAGGAGAGAGGTCTGCAGTGTGGGAAAAAGAAATCAATATGGTCTGTAGACAGACTGAAAAGGCAATCACTCTGTCTGGCCCTTGCACTTTGCCTCTCTGTCTGTGTGTGTGTGTGTGTGTGTGTGTGTGTGTGTGTGTGTGTGTGTGTGTGTGTGTGTGTGTGTGTGTGTGTGTGTGTGTGTGTGTGTGTGTGTGTGTGTGTGTGTGTGTGGACCAGAAGTCCTCACAAGAATAGTAAACTGACTGGAAGTCAGAGATGCGAGGAAATTGTTCTGGTTCTCACTTGTAAAAGGGTTAGTTGTTATGATTAGGAGTTGGGACTACTGTCTCTCTGTTCTCAAATGTTCTATTAGAAAGGGGGAGAGAGAGAGAGAGAGAGAGAGAGAGAGAGAGAGAAGAGACAACACAGAGTAGAAAGGGAGAGAACTTCTGTATGTGTAATGTTTACTGTTAATTTTTATTGTTTATTTCACTTTATATATTCACTTTATATATTATCTACCTCACTTGCTTTGGCAATGTTAACACATGTTTCCCATGCCAATAAAGCCCTTGAATTGAAGTGAATTGAATTGAGAGAGAGGAGAGGAGAGGGAGTGGGGGAGGATGAGGGAGAGTAGGGAGGGGGAGAAAGAGAGGGATGTGGAGGGTGAACGATAGATAGGGCGAGAGAGAGTCGGAGTGAGAGAGAGAGAGAGAGAGAGAGAGGTTTATTTTTATTTATTTTACCTTTTGTACTTTAACTATTTGTACATCGTTACTGTACATACATCTCTGTCTTCTCCTCTCCTCCGGCATACGATGTCGCCGGGATACTAACCACCTGTCCTGGCACTCATCATTACACACACCTGGGACACATCATTACACACACCTGGGACTCATCATTACACACACCTGGGACTCATCATTACACACACCTGGGACACATCCTTTTCACCTGGGACTCATCATTACACACACCTGGGACTCATCATTACACACACCTGGGACTCATCATTACACACACCTGGGACTCATCATTACACACACCTGGACTCATCATTATGATTCACACCTGGGACTCATCATTACACACACCTGGGACTCATCATTACACACACCTGGACTCATCATTATGATTCACACCTGGGACTCATCATTACACACACCTGGGACTCATCATTACACACACCTGGACTCATCATTATGATTCACACCTGGGACTCATCATTACACACCTGGGACTCATCATTATGATTCACACCTGGGACTCATCATTATGATTCACACCTGGGACTCATCATTACACACACCTGGGACTCATCATTACACACACCTGGGACACATCATTACACACACCTGGGACTCATCATTACACACACCTGGGACTCATCATTACACACACCTGGGACACATCATTACGCACACCTGGGACTCATCATTACGCACACCTGAACTCATCATTATGATTCACACCTGGGACTCATCATTATGATTCACACCTGGGACTCATCATTACACACACCTGGGACTCATCATTACACACACCTGGGACTCATCATTACACACACCTGGGACTCATCATTACACGCACCTGGGACTCATCATTATGATTCACACCTGGGACTCATCATTATGATTCACACCTGGGACTCATCATTACACACACCTGGGACTCATCATTATGATTCACACCTGGGACTCATCATTACACACACCTGTGACTCATCATTACACACACCTGGGACTCATCATTACACGCACCTGGGACTCATCATTACACGCACCTGGGACTCATCATTACACACACCTGGGACTCATCATTACACGCACCTGGGACTCATCATTACACGCACCTGGGACTCATCATTACACACACCTGGGACTCATCATTACGCACACCTGGACTCATCATTACGCACACCTGGACTCATCATTACGCACACCTGGGACTCATCATTACGCACACCTGGACTCATCATTACACACACCTGGGACTCATCATTATGATTCACACCTGGGACTCATCATTATGATTCACACCTGGGACTCATCATTATGATTCACACCTGGGACTCATCATTATGAGTCACACCTGGGACTCATCATTACGCACACCTGGACTCATCATTACACACACCTGGGACTCATCATTATGATTCACACCTGGGACTCATCATTATGATTCACACCTGGGACTCATCATTATGATTCACACCTGGGACTCATCATTATGATTCACACCTGGGACTCATCATTATGATTCACACCTGGGACTCATCATTATGATTCACACCTGGGACTCATCATTACACACACCTGGGACTCATCATTATGATTCACACCTGGGACTCATCATTATGATTCACACCTGGGACTCATCATTACGATTCACACCTGGACTCATCATTATGATTCACACCTGGGACTCATCATTATGATTCACACCTGGGACTCATCATTACACACACCTGGGACTCATCATTACACACACCTGTGACTCATCATTACACACACCTGGGACTCATCATTACACACACCTGGGACTCATCATTACACGCACCTGGGACTCATCATTACACACACCTGGGACTCATCATTACACGCACCTGGGACTCATCATTACACACACCTGGGACTCATCATTACACACACCTGGGACTCATCATTACGCACACCTGGACTCATCATTACGCACACCTGGACTCATCATTACGCACACCTGGGACTCATCATTACGCACACCTGGACTCATCATTACACACACCTGGGACTCATCATTATGATTCACACCTGGGACTCATCATTATGATTCACACCTGGGACTCATCATTATGATTCACACCTGGGACTCATCATTATGAGTCACACCTGGGACTCATCATTACGCACACCTGGACTCATCATTACACCTGGGACTCATCATTATGATTCACCTGGGACTCATCATTATGATTCACACCTGGGACTCATCATTATGATTCACACCTGGGACTCATCATTATGATTCACACCTGGGACTCATCATTATGATTCACACCTGGGACTCATCATTACACACACCTGGGACTCATCATTATGATTCACACCTGGGACTCATCATTATGATTCACACCTGGGACTCATCATTACGATTCACACCTGGACTCATCATTATGATTCACACCTGGGACTCATCATTATGATTCACACCTGGGACTCATCATTACACACACCTGGGACTCATCATTACACACACCTGGGACTCATCATTATGATTCACACCTGGGACTCATCATTATGATTCACACCTGGGACTCATCATTACACACACCTGGGACTCATCATTACACACACCTGGGACTCATCATTATGAGTCACACCTGGGACTCATCATTATGATTCACACCTGGGACTCATCATTATGAGTCACACCTGGGACTCATCATTACACACACCTGGGACTCATCATTATGAGTCACACCTGGGACTCATCATTACACACACCTGGGACTCATCATTATGAGTCACACCTGGGACTCATCATTATGATTCACACCTGGGACTCATCATTATGATTCACACCTGGGACTCATCATTACATACACCTGGGACTCATCATTATGATTCACACCTGGGACTCATCATTATGAGTCACACCTGCGACTCATCATTACACACACCTGGGACTCATCATTACGAGTCACACCTGGGACTCATCATTATGATTCACACCTGGGACTCATCATTATGATTCACACCTGGGACTCATCATTATGATTCACCTGGGACTCATCATTACACACACCTGGGACTCATCACACCTGGGACTCATCATTACACACACCTGACTCATCATTATGATTCACTGGGACTCATCATTATGATTCACACCTGGGACTCATCATTACATTCACACCTGGGACTCATCATTATGATTCACACCTGGGACTCATCATTATGATTCACACCTGGGACTCATCATTACGGGATCATCATTACACCTGGACTCATCATTATGATTCACCTGGGACTCATCATTATGATTCACACCTGGGACTCATCATTACACACACCTGGGACTCATCATTACACACACCTGGGACTCATCATTATGAGTCACACCTGGGACTCATCATTATGATTCACACCTGGGACTCATCATTATGAGTCACACCTGGGACTCATCATTACACACACCTGGGACTCATCATTATGAGTCACACCTGGGACTCATCATTACACACCTGGGACTCATCATTATGAGTCACACCTGGGACTCATCATTATGATTCCACTGGACTCATCATTATGATTCACACCTGGGACTCATCATTACATACACCTGGGACTCATCATTATGATTCACACCTGGGACTCATCATTATGAGTCACACCTGCGACTCATCATTACACACACCTGGGACTCATCATTATGAGTCACACCTGGGACTCATCATTATGATTCACACCTGGGACTCATCATTATGATTCACACCTGGGACTCATCATTATGATTCACACCTGGGACTCATCATTACACACACCTGGGACTCATCATTATGATT
Source organism: Oncorhynchus nerka (assembly GCF_034236695.1). Taxonomy (NCBI): domain Eukaryota; kingdom Metazoa; phylum Chordata; class Actinopteri; order Salmoniformes; family Salmonidae; genus Oncorhynchus; species Oncorhynchus nerka. Next base: position 386,991 of record NW_027040472.1, read on the forward strand.
CACACCTGGGACTCATCATTATGATTCACACCTGGGACTCATCATTATGATTCACACCTGCACCTCATTACCTTTGTAGGTCCCTTTTGTTCCTCGGTTGGTATTGATCCGGTGTTCATTCCTCAGTTGGTATTGATCCGGTGTTCATCTCCCTTCTGTTACGCTGTCTTGGTTCATGTTTGTTGTTTCCATGAAACGCTTCACCTGCTTCCATCAAAGGGAAGCGGCAGGAAAACAGGACATCTCTCAGG
>NW_027040472.1:387741-400241 GCF_034236695.1 Oncorhynchus nerka
TGTCCACTGTCTGTCCACTGTCTGTCCACTGTCTGTCCACTGTCTGTCCATATAACACTGTCCACTGTCTGTCCATATAACCCTGTCCACTGTCTGTCCATATAACCCTGTCCACTGTCTGTCCATATAAGCCCTGTCCACTGTCTGTCCATATAACCCTGTCCACTGTCTGTCCACTGTCTGTCCACTGTCTGTCCATATAACCCTGTCCACTGTCTGTCCACTCTCTGTCCATAACCCCTGTCCACTGTCTGTCCATATAACCCTGTCCACTGTCTGTCCACTGTCTGTCCATATAACCACTGTCCACTGTCTGTCCATATAACCCTGTCCACTGTCTGTCCATATAACCCTGTCCACTGTCTGTCCACTGTCTGTCCATATAACCCTGTCCACTGTCTGTCCACTGTCTGTCCATATACTGTCCACTGTCTGTCCACTGTCTGTCCTGTCTGTCCATATACCCTGTCCACTGTCTGTCCACTGTCTGTCCACTGTCTGTCCATATAACCCTGTCCACTGTCTGTCCACTATAACCCTGTCCACTGTCTGTCCATATAACCCTGTCCACTGTCTGTCCACTGTCTGTCCATATCCCTGTCCACTGTCTGTCCATATAACCCTGTCCACTGTCTGTCCACTGTCTGTCCATATAACCCTGTCCACTGTCTGTCCACTGTATGTCCAATAACCCTGTCCACTGTCTGTCCATATAACACTGTCTGTCCACTGTCTGTCCATATAACCCTGTCCACTGTCTGTCCATATAACCCTGTCCACTGTCTGTCCATATAACCCTGTCCACTGTCTGTCCACTGTCTGTCCACTGTCTGTCCATATAACCCCGTCCACTGTCTGTCCACTGTCTGTCCCTATAACCCTGTCCACTGTCCACTCTCTGTCCATATAACCCTGTCCACTGTCTGTCCACCTGTCACTGTCTGTCACTCTCTGTCCTGTCTGTCCACTGTCTGTCCATATAACACTGTCCACTGTCTGTCCATATAACACTGTCACTGTCTGTCCACCCTGTCCACTGTCTGTCCACCCTGTCCACTGTCTGTCCATATAACCCTGTCCACTGTCTGTCCATATAACCCTGTCCACTGTCTGTCCTGTCTGTCCACTGTCTGTCCATATAACCCCTGTCCACTGTCTGTCCACTCTCTGTCCATATAACCCTGTCCACTGTCTGTCCATATAACCCTGTCCACTGTCTGTCCACTGTCTGTCCATATAACTTTTTGTCCACTGTCTGTCCATATAACCCTGTCACTGTCTGTCCATATAACCCTGTCCACTGTTCACTGTCTGTCCACTGTCTGTCCATATAACCCTGTCCACTGTCTGTCCACTGTCTGTCCATCTTTTCTCCTGTCTGTAACTGTCTGTCCACTGTCTGTATAACCCTGTCCACTGTCCTGTCCACTGTCTGTCCATATAACCCTGTCCACTGTCTGTCCATATAACCCTGTCCACTGTCTGTCCACTGTCTGTCCACTGTCTGTCCATAACCCCTGTCCACTGTCTGTCCATATAACCCTGTCCACTGTCTGTCCACTGTCTGTCCATCCATATAACCCTGTCCACTGTCTGTCCATATAACCCTGTCCACTGTCTGTCCACTGTCTGTCTGTCCATATAACCCTGTCCACTGTCTGTCCATATAACCCTGTCCACTGTCTGTCCATATAACTCACTGTCTGTCCACTGTCTGTCATATAACCCTGTCTTACTGTCTGTCCATATAACCCTGTCCACTGTCTGTCCCACCCTGTATAATCTGTCCACTGTCTGTCCACTGTCTGTCCATATAACCTGTCCACTGTCTGTCCACTATAACCCTGTCCACTGTCTGTCCATATAGCCAACCTGTCCTGTCTGTCCATATAACCTGTCTGTCCACTGTCTGTCCATATAACCCTGTCCACTGTCTGTCCATATAACCCTGTCCACTGTCTGTCCACTGTCTGTCCATATAACCCTGTCCACTGTCTGTCCAGCCCTGTCCACTGTCTGTCCACTGTCTGTCCCTGTCCTGTCCATATAACCCTGTCCACTGTCTGTCCACTGTCTGTCCATATAACCCTGTCCACTGTCTGTCCATATAACCCTGTCCACTGTCTGTCCACTGTCTATCCACCTGTCCATGTCTGTCCACTGTCTGTCCATATAACCCTGTCCACTGTCTGTCCATATAACCCTGTCCACTGTCTGTCCATATAACCCTGTCCACTGTCTGTCCACTGTCTGTCCATATATACATCCACTGTCTGTCCATATAACCCTGTCCTGTCTGTCCATATAACCACTGTCCACTGTCTGTCCACTGTCATCATATAACCCTGTCCACTGTCTGTCCACTGTCTGTCCATATAACCCTGTCACAGTCTGTCCACTGTCTGTCCACTGTCGTCCACCGTCTGTCCACTGTCTGTCCACTGTCTGTCCATATAACCCCTGTCCACTGTCTGTCCACTGTTCATATCTGTCCACTGTCTGTCCATATAACCCTGTCCACTGTCTGTCCACTGTCTGTCCTGTCCATAACCTGTCTGTCCACTGTCTGTCCACTGTCTGTCTGTCTGTCCATATAACCCTGTCCACTGTCTGTCCATATAACCCTGTCCACTGTCTGTCCACTGTCTGTCCACTGTCTGTCCATATAACCCTGTCCACTGTCTGTCCACTGTCTGTCCATATAACACTGTCCACTGTCTGTCCATATAGCCCTGTCCACTGTCTGTCCATATAACCCCTGTCCACTGTCTGTCCATATAACCCTGTCCACTGTCTGTCCATATAACCCTGTCCACTGTCTGTCCACTGTCCCTGTCTGTGCATATAACCCTGTCCACTGTCTGTCCATATAGCCTGTCCACTGTCTGTCCATATAACCCTGTCCACTGTCTGTCCATATAACCCTGTCCACTGTCTGTCCACTGTCTGTCCATATAAACACTGTCTGTCCACTGTCTGTCCACTGTCTCAGTCTGTCCATATAACACTGTCTGTCCACTGTCTGTCCATATAACCCTGTCCACTGTCTGTCCACTGTCTGTCCACTGTCTGTCCATATAACCCTGTCCACTGTCTGTCCACTGTCTGTCCACTGTCTGTCCATATAACCCTGTCCATATAACCCTGTCCATATAACACACTGTCTGTCCACTGTCTGTCCATATAACCCTGTCCACTGTCTGTCCACTGTCTGTCCATATACTGTCTGTCCACCCTGTCCACTGTCTGTCCATATAACTGTCTGTCCACCTGTCCACTGTCTGTCCATATAACCCTGTCCACTGTCTGTCCATACCCTGTCCAACTGTCCCTGTCCCTGTCCATATAACCCTGTCTGTCCACTGTCTGTCCATATAACCTGTCCACTGTCTGTCCATATAACCCTGTCCACTGTCCACTGTCCGTCCATAACTGTCTGTCCATATCTGTCCACTGTCTGTCCATATAACCCTGTCCACTGTCTGTCCATATCTGTCCACTGTCTGTCTGTCCCTGTCCTGTCTGTCCATATAACCCTGTCCACTGTCTGTCCATATAACCCTGTCCACTGTCTGTCCATATAACCCTGTCCACTGTCTGTCCACTATCTGTCCACTGTCTGTCCATATAACCCTGTCCACTGTCTGTCCACTCTGTCTGTCCACTGTCTGTCCATATAACCCTGTCCACTGTCTGTCCACTGTCTGTCCATATAACACTGTCACTGTCTGTCCATATAACCCTGTCCACTGTCTGTCCATATAGCCCTCTGTCTGTCCACTGTCTGTCCACTGTCTGTCCATATAACCCTGTCCACTGTCTGTCTGTCCATATAACCCTGTCCACTGTCCACTGTCTGTCCACTATAACCCTGTCCACTGTCTGTCATATAACCCTGTCCACTGTCTGTCCATAACCACTGTCTGTCCATATAACCCTGTCCATATAACCCTGTCCACTGTCTGTCCATATAACCCTGTCCACTGTCTGTCCACTGTCTGTCACTGTCTGTCCACTGTCTGTCCATATAACCCTGTCCACTGTCTGTCCCCTGTCCACTGTCTGTCCATATAACCCTGTCTGTCTGTCCATATAACCCTGTCCACTGTCTGTCCATATAACCCTGTCCACTGTCTGTCCATATAACTCTGTCCACTGTCTGTCCATATAACACTGTCCACTGTCTGTCCATAACACTGTCTGTCACTCCACTGTCTGTCCATATAACCCTGTCCACTGTCTGTCCATAACCCTGTCCACTGTCTGTCCATATAACCCTGTCCACTGTCTGTCCACTGTCCCTGTAGCCACTGTCCATATAACACTGTCCACTGTCTGTCCACTGTCTGTCCACTGTCTGTCCATATAACCCTGTCCACTGTCTGTCCACTGTCTGTCCACTGTCTGTCCATATAACCCATGTCCACTGTCTGTCCACCCTGTCTGTCCACTGTCTGTCACTGTCTGTCCATATAACCCTGTCCCTGTCTGTCCACTGTCTGTCCATATAACCCTGTCCACTGTCTGTCCCCTGTCCACTGTCTGTCCATATAACCCTGTCCACTGTCTGTCCACTGTCTGTCCATATAACCCTGTCCACTGTCTGTCCATATACCCCTGTCCACTGTCTGTCCATATAGCCCTGTCCACTGTCTGTCCACTGTCTGTCCATATAACCCTGTCCACTGTCTGTCCATATAACCCTGTCCACTGTCTGTCCATATGCCCCTGTCCACTGTCTGTCCATATAACCCTGTCCACTGTCCACTGTCTGTCCTGTCCATATAACCACTGTCTGTCCACCCTGTCTGTCATGTCCATATAACCCTGTCTGTCCACTGTCTGTCCATATAACCCTGTCCACTGTCTGTCCACTGTCTGTCCATATAACCCTGTCCACTGTCTGTCTGTCCATATAACCCTGTCCACTGTCTGTCCACTGTCTGTCCACTGTCTGTCCACTGTCTGTCCATATAGCCCTGTCCACTGTCTGTCCACTGTCTGTCCATATAACCCTGTCCACTGTCTGTCCATATAACCCTGTCCACTGTCTGTCCATATAACCCTGTCCACTGTCTGTCTGTCCACTGTCTGTCCACTGTCTGTCCATATAACCCTGTCCACTGTCTGTCCACTGTCTGTCCATATAACCCTGTCCACTGTCTGTCCATATAACCCTGTCCACTGTCTGTCCATATAACCCTGTCCACTGTCTGTCCATATAACCCTGTCCACTGTCTGTCCACTGTCTGTCCACTGTCTGTCCATATAACCCTGTCCACATATAACCCTGTCCACTGTCTGTCCATATAACCCTGTCCACTGTCTGTCCACTGTCTGTCCACTGTCTGTCCATAACCCTGTCCACTGTCTGTCCATATACCCTGTCCACTGTCTGTCCACCTGTCCACTGTCTGTCCATATAACCCTGTCCACTGTCTGTCCATATAACCCTGTCCACTGTCTGTCCACTGTCTGTCCACTGTCTGTCCATATACCCTGTCCACTGTCTGTCCACTGTCTGTCCACTGTCTGTCCACCCTCTCTGTCCATATAACCCTGTCCACTGTCTGTCCATATAGCCCTGTCCACTGTCTGTCCACTGTCTGTCCATATCTGTCCACTGTCTGTCCATATAACACTGTCCACTGTCTGTCCATATAACCCTGTCCACTGTCTGTCCATATAACCCTGTCCACTGTCTGTCCATATCTGTCCACTGTCTGTCCACTGTCTGTCCATATAACCCCCTGTCCACTGTCTGTCCACTGTCTGTCCATATAACACTGTCCACTGTCTGTCCACTGTCTGTCCACTGTCTGTCCATATAACCCTGTCCACTGTCTGTCCACTGTCTGTCCACTGTCTGTCCATATAACCCTGTCCACTGTCTGTCCATATAACCCTGTCCACTGTCTGTCCATAATCCAACCCTGTCCACTGTCTGTCCACTGTCTGTCCATATAACCCTGTCCACTGTCTGTCCCCTGTCCACTGTCTGTCCATATAACCCTGTCCACTGTCTGTCTGTCCACTGTCTGTCCATATAACCCTGTCCACCTGTCTGTCCACTGTCTGTCCATATAACCCTGTCCACTGTCTGTCCACTGTCCATATAACCCTGTCCACTGTCTGTCCATATAACCCTGTCCACTGTCTGTCCACTCCACTGTCTGTCCATATAACCCTGTCACTGTCTGTCCATATAACCCTGTCCACTGTCTGTCCACTGTCTGTCCATATAACCCTGTCCACTGTCTGTCCATATAACCCTGTCCACTGTCTGTCCATATAACCCTGTCCACTGTCTGTCCACTGTCTGTCCACTGTCTGTCCATATAACCCTGTCCACTGTCTGTCCACTGTCTGTCCCCTGTCCACTGTCTGTCCATATAGCCTGTCTGTCCACTGTCTGTCCATATAACCCTGTCCACTGTCTGTCCACTGTCTGTCCACTGTCTGTCCATATAACCCTGTCCACTGTCTGTCCATATCTGTCCACTGTCTGTCCATATAACCCTGTCCACTGTCTGTCCACTGTCTGTCCATATAGCCACTGTCACTGTCTGTCCATATAACCCTGTCCTGTCTGTCCACTGTCTGTCCATATAACCCTGTCCACTGTCTGTCCACTGTCCATAACCCTGTCCACTGTCTGTCCATATAACCCTGTCCACTGTCTGTCCACTGTCTGTCCATATAACCCTGTCCACTGTCTGTCCATATAACCCCTGTCCACTGTCTGTCCACTGTCTGTCCATATACCCTGTCCACCCTGTCCACTGTCTGTCCATATAACCCTGTCCACTGTCTGTCCTGTCTGTCCACTGTCCACTCCATCCATATAACCACTGTCTGTCCACTGTCTGTCCATATAACACTGTCCCTGTCTGTCCATATAACCCTGTCTGTCCACTGTCTGTCCATATAACACCGTGTCCTGTCTGTCCACTGTCTGTCCATATACTGTCCATCTGTCCTGTCTGTCCACTGTCCACTGTCCACTGTCTGTCCATATAACCCTGTCCACTGTCTGTCCATATACCCTGTCTGTCTGTCCATATAACCCCTGTCCACTGTCTGTCCATATAACCCTGTCCTGTCCACTGTCTGTCCACTGTCTGTCCATATAACCCTGTCCACTGTCTGTCCATATAACCCTGTCCACTGTCTGTCCACTGTCTGTCCATATAACACTGTCCACTGTCTGTCCACTCTGTCCATATAACCCTGTCCACTGTCTGTCCATATAACCTGTCTGTCCATATAACCCACTGTCTGTCCACTGTCTGTCCATATAACCCTGTCCACTGTCTGTCCATATAACCCTGTCCACTGTCTGTCCATATAACCCCTGTCCACTGTCTGTCACTGTCTGTCCACTGTCTGTCCATATAACACTGTCTGTCACTGTCTGTCCACTGTCTGTCCATATAACACTGTCTGTCCACTGTCTGTCCATATAACACTGTCACAGTCTGTCCACAGTCTGTCCACTGTCTGTCCACTGTCTGTCCACTGTCTGTCTACTGTCTGTCCATATAACCCTGTCCACTGTCTGTCCATATAACACTATGTGGTGGTGGTGGTGGTGGTGGTGGTGGTGGTGTGTGTGTGTTTTGGTGGTGGTGGTGGTGGTGGTGGGGTGGTGGTGGTGTGTGTTTTGGTGGTGGTGGTGGTGGTGGTGGTGGTGGAGGTGGGGTGGTGGTGGTGGTGGTGGTGGTGGTGGTGGTGGTGTGTGTTTTTGGTGGTGGTGGTGGTGGTGGTGGTGGGGTGGTGGTGGTGTGTTTTGGTGGTGGTGGTGGTGGTGGTGGTGGTGGTGGTGGTGGTGGTGGTGGTGGAGGTGGGGTGGTGGTGGTGGTGGTGTGTGTTTTGGTGGTGGTGGTGGTGGTGGTGGTGGCGGTGGTGATGGAGTGGGGTGTGTTTTGGTGGTGGTGGTGGTGGTGGTGGTGGTGGGGTGGTGGTGGTGTGTGTTTGGTGGTGGTGGTGTGTGTTTTGGTGGTGGTGGTGGTGGTGGTGGTGGTGGTGGTGATGGAGGTGGGGTGTGTTTTGGTGGTGGTGGTGGTGGTGGTGGTGGTGGGGTGGTGGTGGTGTGTGTTTTGGTGGTGGTGGTGTGTGTTTTGGTGGTGGTGGTGGTGGTGGTGGTGGTGGGGTGGTGGTGGTGTGTGTTTTGGTGGTGGTGGTGGTGGTGGTGGTGGTGGTGGTGGTGGGGTGGTGGTGGTGTGTGTTTTGGTGGTGGTGGTGTGTGTTTTGGTGGTGGTGGTGGTGGTGTGTGTTTTGGTGGTGGTGGTGGTGGTGGTGGTGGGGTGGTGGTGGTGGTGGTGGTGTGTGTTTTGGTGGTGGTGGTGGTGGTGTGTGTTTGGTGGTGGTGGTGGTGGTGGTGGGGTGGTGGTGGTGGTGTGTGTTTTGGTGGTGGTGGTGTGTGTTTTGGTGGTGGTGGTGGTGGTGGTGGTGGTGGTGGTGGGGTGGTGGTGGTGTGTGTTTTGGTGGTGGTGGTGGTGGTGTGTGTTTTGGTGGTGGTGGTGGTGGTGGTGGTGGTGGTGGTGGTGGTGGTGTGTGTTTTGGTGGTGGTGGTGGTGTGTGTGTTGGTGGTGGTGGTGGTGGTGGTGGTGGTGGTGTGTGTTTTGGTGGTGGTGGTGGTGGTGTGTGTTTTGGTGGTGGTGGTGGTGTGTGTTTTGGTGGTGGTGGTGGTGTGTGTTTTGGTGGTGATTTGTAAGTCGCTCTGGATAAGAGCGTCTGCTAAATGACTTAAATGTAAATGTAAATGTTAAATGTGGTGGTGGTGGTGTGTGTTTTGGTGGTGGTGGTGGTGGTGTGTGTTTTGGTGGTGGTGGTGGTGGTGTGTGTTTTGGTGGTGGTGGTGGTGTGTGTTTTGGTGGTGGTGGTGGTGGTGGTGTGTGTATTGGTGGTGGTGGTGGTGGTGTGTGTTTTGGTGGTGGTGGTGGTGTGTGTTTTGTTGGTGGTGGTGTGTGTTTTGGTGGTGGTGGTGGTGTGTGTTTTGGTGGTGGTGGTGGTGGTGTGTGTTTTGGTGGTGGTGGTGGTGGTGTGTGTTTTGGTGGTGGTGGTGGTGGTGTGTGTTTTGGTGGTGGTGGTGGTGTGTGTTTTGGTGGTGGTGGTGGTGGTGGTGTGTGTTTTGGTGGTGGTGGTGGTGGTGGTGGTGGTGTGGTGTGGTCTGGTCTGTACAGAAGGTAAAATGGCGACCGTGTTTTGACTCACAGTCTCTCGAGCTCCTTCAGGTCCTGGAAGGCTCCTCTCTCTATCAGACTGATCTTATTCTCCATCAACTGACTGTGGGGGATGGAAGACGGAGGAGGAGGAGGGACGGGGGAGGGAGAGACGGGAGAGGAGGGGGAGAGACGGGGGGGAGGGAGAGGGAGAGACGAGGAGAGGAGGGAGGGACGGGGAGGGAGAGACGGGGAGAGGAGGAGGGAGAGACGGGGGAGGGGGAGGGAGGGAGGGAGAGACGAGGAGAGGAGGGGAAGATGAGGGGGGAGAGACGGGAGATATGTGGGAGGGAAGAGGAGGAGAGAGAGCAGCACAATTAGACCAAATCATGAGAAAACAAAAAGATAGCCATAGCCTTGCTATTGAGAAAGGCCGCCGTAGGCAGACATGGCTCTCAAGAGAAGACAGGCTATGTGCAACACTGCCCACAAAATGAGGTGGAAACTGAGCTGCACTTCCTAACCTCCTGCCCAATGTATGACCATATTAGAGAGACATATTTCCCTCAAAACAAACCCAGTTTTGATAAACTCTCATATCTACTGGGTGAAGTACCACAGTGTGCATCACAGCAGCAAGACATTTGTGACCTGTTGCCACGAGAAAAGGTGAAACCAGTGAAGAAAAAACACCATTATGTATCCGTTGTCAAATGGCTAGCTAGTTAGCGGTGGTGCGCCGTTAACTACGCTTCAAATCAAATCGGTGACGTCACTTCCTGGTTAACAACGCTTCAAATCGGTGACATCACTTCCTTGTTAACAACGCTTCAAATCGGTGACATCACTTCCTTGTTAACAACGCTTCAAATCGGTGACATCACTTCCTTGTTAACAACGCTTCAAATCGGTGACATCACTTCCTTGTTAACAACGCTTCAAATCGGTGACATCACTTCCTTGTTAACAACGCTTCAAATCGGTGACATCACTTCCTTGTTAACAACGCTTCAAATCGGTGACATCACTTCCTTGTTTCCCTGCTGCTCTTGTGGTTGATGGGTAACGACGCTTCGAGGCAGGCGGTTCTCGATGTGTTGCAGAGGGTCCCTGGTTCGAGTCCCTGGTTCGAGTCCCTGGTGTTACAGAGGGTCCCTGGTTCGAGTCCAGGTTGGGAGGCCATGTGTTGCAGAGGGTCCCTGGTTCGAGTCCCTGGTGTTACAGAGGGTCCCTGGTTCGAGTCCCTGGTTGGGAGGCCATGTGTTGCAGAGGGTCCCTGGTTCGAGTCCCTGGTTGGGAGGCCATGTGTTGCAGAGGGTCCCTGGTTCGAGTCCCTGGTGTTACAGAGGGTCCCTGGTTCGAGTCCCTGGTTCGAGTCCAGGTTGGGAGGCCATGTGTTGCAGAGGGTCCCTGGTTCGAGTCCAGGTTGGGAGGCGATGTGTTGCAGAGGGTCCCTGGTTCGAGTCCCTGGTGTTACAGAGGGTCCCTGGTTCGAGGCAGGCGGTTCTCGATGTGTTGCAGAGGGTCCCTGGTTCGAGTCCAGGTTGGGAGGCGATGTGTTGCAGAGGGTCCCTGGTTCGAGTCCCAGGCTGGGAGGCGATGTGTTGCAGAGGGTCCCTGGTTCGAGTCCAGGTTGGGAGGCCATGTGTTGCAGAGGGTCCCTGGTTCGAGTCCCTGGTTGGGAGGCCATGTGTTGCAGAGGGTCCCTGGTTCGAGTCCAGGTTCTCGATGTGTTGCAGAGGGTCCCTGGTTCGAGTCCAGGTTCTCGATGTGTTGCAGAGGGTCCCTGGTTCGAGGCAGGCGGTTCTCGATGTGTTGCAGAGGTTCCCTGGTTCGAGTCCAGGTTGGGAGGCGATGTGTTACAGAGGGTCCCTGGTTCGAGTCCCTGGTGTTACAGAGGGTCACTGGTTCGAGGCAGGCGGTTCTCGATGTGTTGCAGAGGGTCCCTGGTTCGAGTCCAGGTTGGGAGGCGATGTGTTGCAGAGGGTCCCTGGTTCGAGTCCCTGGTTGGGAGGCGATGTGTTGCAGAGGGTCCCTGGTTCGAGTCCCTGGTTGGGAGGCGATGTGTTGCAGAGGGTCCCTGGTTCGAGTCCAGGTTGGGAGGCGATGTGTTGCAGAGGGTCCCTGGTTCGAGTCCAGGTTGGGAGGCGATGTGTTGCAGAGGGTCCCTGGTTCGAGTCCAGGCTGGGAGGCGATGTGTTGCAGAGGGTCCCTGGTTCGAGTCCAGGTTGGGAGGCCATGTGTTGCAGAGGGTCCCTGGTTCGAGTCCAGGTTGGGAGGCCATGTGTTGCAGAGGGTCCCTGGTTCGAGTCCAGGTTGGGAGGCCATGTGTTGCAGAGGGTCCCTGGTTCGAGTCCAGGTTGGGAGGCGACGTGTTGCAGAGGGTCCCTGGTTCGAGTCCAGGTTGGGAGGCGACGTGTTGCAGAGGGTCCCTGGTTCGAGTCCAGGTTGGGAGGCCATGTGTTGCAGAGGGTCCCTGGTTCGAGTCCAGGTTGGGAGGCCATGTGTTGCAGAGGGTCCCTGGTTCGAGTCCAGGTTGGGAGGCCATGTGTTGCAGAGGGTCCCTGGTTCGAGTCCAGGCTGGGAGGCGATGTGTTGCAGAGGGTCCCTGGTTCGAGTCCAGGTTGGGAGGCGATGTGTTGCAGAGGGTCCCTGGTTCGAGGCAGGCGGTTCTCGATGTGTTGCAGAGGGTCCCTGGTTCGAGTCCAGGCTGGGAGGCGATGTGTTGCAGAGGGTCCCTGGTTCGAGGCAGGCGGTTCTCGATGTGTTGCAGAGGGTCCCTGGTTCGAGGCAGGCGGTTCTCGATGTGTTGCAGAGGGTCCCTGGTTCGAGTCCAGGTCGGGCCGTAAAGAACACCTAGACGTACATTTGTAATGTCTTCATTTATTTTGGAACTTTCTGTGAGTGTAATGTTTTACTGTTCATTTTTTAAATTGTTTATTTTCACTTTTGTTTATGATCTATTTCACTTGCTTTGGCAACGTAAACATACGTTTCCCAATAAAGGCCATTAAATTGAATTGAATAGAGTTGAATTAAATTGAATGGAAATGAATTGAATTGAATGGAAATGAATTGAATGGAATTGAAAGGAAATGAATTGAATGGTAACATATGTTTCCCATGACAATAAAGCTTCTGAAATTGAAATAGGATAGAATTGACAAGAGGTTACTTCAGTGTGTTGATAGGACAAGACACACACACACACATATATTTTAAGGACATAATCTCTTAGAGGTATGTGAGAAATACCTACCCCACACTGCCATTCCCTTTAAACAGTTGAGCAACACACACACACACACACACACACACACACACACACACACACAC
>NW_027040472.1:402741-428388 GCF_034236695.1 Oncorhynchus nerka
GACATTTGAAGTCAGAAGTTCACCTTAGCCAAATAAATTTAAACTACATTTTCACAATTCTGACATTTAATCCTTGTAAAAAATTCCCTGTTTTAGGTCAGTTAGGATCACCACTTTATTTTAAGGCGTGAAATGTCAGAATAATAGTAGAGAGAATGATTTATTTCAGCTGTTATTTCTTTCATCACATTCTCAGTGGGTCAGAAGTTTACATAAACTCAATTAGTATTTGGTAGCATTGCCTTTAAATTGTTTAACTTAGGTCAAACGTTTCAGGTAGCCCTTCCACAAGCTTCCAACAATAAGTTGGGTGAATTTTGGCCCATTCCTCCTGACAGAGCTGGTGTAACTGAGTCAGGTTTGTAGGCCTCCTTGCTCAAACACACTTTTCAGTTCTGCCCACAAATGTTATATAGGATTGAGGTCAGGGCTTTGTGATGGCCACTCCAATACCTTGACTTTGTTGTCCTTAAGGCATTTTGCCACATCTTTGGAAGTATGCTTGGGGTCATTGTCCATTTGGAAGACCCATTTGTGACAAGCTTTAACTTAACTTAAGCTTTAACTGATGTCTTGAGAAGATGCTTCAATATATCCACATACTTTCCCCTCCTCATGATGCCATCTATTTTGTGAAGTGCACCAGTCACTCTTGCAGCAAAGCACCCCAACAACATGAGATGTTTGGTATGTCCAAGCTCAGCCAGCTGAAGTCAGATCTGGAGTCAGATACAGACCTGGAGTCAGACACAGACCTGGAGTCAGACACAGACCTGGAGTCAGACCTGGAGTCAGACCTGGAGTCAGACACAGACCTGGAGTCAGACCTGGAGTCAGATACAGACCGATACAGACCTGGAGTCAGACCTGGAGTCAGATACAGACCTGGAGTCAGACACAGACCTGGAGTCAGACCTGGAGTCAGACACAGACCTGGAGTCAGACCTGGAGTCAGATACAGACCTGGAGTCAGACCTGGAGTCAGATACAGACCTGGAGTCAGACCTGGAGTCAGATACAGACCTGGAGTCAGACCTGGAGTCAGATACAGACCTGGAGTCAGATACAGACAGTCTATAATAACTAAAGGTTCCCGTGGTAATAACTAAAGGTTCCCGTGGTAATAACTAAAGGTTCCCGTGGTAATAACTAAAGGTTCCCGTTGTAATAACTAAAGGTTCCCGTTGTAATAACTAAAGGTTCCCGTTGTAATAACTAAAGGTTCCCGTGGTAATAACTAAGGGTTCCCGTGGTAATAACTAAAGGTTCCCGTGGTAATAACTAAAGGTTCCCGTGGTAATAACTATAGGTTCCCGTGGTAATAACTATAGGTTCCCGTTGTAATAACTAAAGGTTCCCGTTGTAATAACTAAAGGTTCCCGTGGTAATAACTATAGGTTCCCGTTGTAATAACTATAGGTTCCCGTTGTAATAACTATAGGTTCCCGTTGTAATAACTAAAGGTTCCGGTGGTAATAACTAAAGGTTCCCGTGGTAATAACTATAGGTTCCCGTGGTAATAACTATAGGTTCCCGTGGTAATAACTATAGGTTCCCGTGGTAATAACTAATGGTTCCCGTGGTAATAACTAAAGATTCCCGTGGTAAGAACTATAGGTTCCCGTGGTAAGAACTATAGGTTCCCGTGGTAATAACTAAAGGTTAATAACTAAAGGTTCCCGTTGTAATAACTATAGGTTCCCGTGGTAATAACTAAAGGTTCCCGTGGTAATAACTATAGGTTAATAACTAAAGGTTCCCATTGTAATAACTATAGGTTCCCGTGGTAATAACTATAGGTTCCCGTGGTAATAACACTATAGGTTCCCGTGGTAATAACTAAAGGTTCCCGTGGTAATAACTAAAGGTTCCCGTGGTAATAACTAAAGGTTCCCGTGGTAATAACTAAAGGTTCCGGTGGTAATAACTATAGGTTCCGGTGGTAATAACTATAGGTTCCCGTTGTAATAACTAAAGGTTCCCGTTGTAATAACTAAAGGTTCCCGTTGTAATAACTAAAGGTTCCCGTTGTAATAACACTATAGGTTCCCGTGGTAATAACTAAAGGTTCCCGGTGTAATAACTAAAGGTTCCCGGTGTAATAACTAAAGGTTCCCGGTGTAATAACTATAGGTTCCCGTGGTAATAACTAAAGGTTCCCGTTGTAATAACTATAGGTTCCCGTGGTAATAACTAAAGGTTCCCGTGGTAATAACTAAAGGTTCCCATGGTAATAACTAAAGGTTCCCGTGGTAATAACTATAGGTTCCCGTGGTAATAACTATAGGTTCCCGTGGTAATAACTAAAGGTTCCCGTGGTAATAACTATAGGTTCCCGTGGTAATAACTAAAGGTTCCCGTGGTAATAACTATAGGTTAATAACTAAAGGTTCCCGTTGTAATAACTATAGGTTCCCGTTGTAATAACTATAGGTTCCCGTGGTAATAACTATAGGTTCCCATTGTAATAACTAAAGGTTCCCGTGGTAATAACTAAAGGTTCCCGTGGTAATAACTATAGGTTCCCGTTGTAATAACTATAGGTTCCCGTGGTAATAACTAAAGGTTCCCGTGGTAATAACTAATGGTTCCCGTTGTAATAACTAAAGGTTCCCGTGGTAATAACTATAGGTTCCCGTGGTAATAACTATAGGTTCCCGTGGTAATAACTATAGGTTCCCGTGGTAATAACTAATGGTTCCCGTGGTAATAACTAAAGATTCCCGTGGTAAGAACTATAGGTTCCCGTGGTAAGAACTATAGGTTCCCGTGGTAATAACTAAAGGTTCCCGTGGTAATAACTAAAGGTTAATAACTAAAGGTTCCCGTTGTAATAACTATAGGTTCCCGTGGTAATAACTAAAGGTTCCCGTGGTAATAACTATAGGTTAATAACTAAAGGTTCCCATTGTAATAACTATAGGTTCCCGGTGTAATAACTAAAGGTTCCCGTGGTAATAACTAAAGGTTCCCGTGGTAATAACTATAGGTTCCCGTGGTAATAACTATAGGTTAATAACTAAAGGTTCCCGTGGTAATAGCTAAAGGTTCCCGTGTAATAACACTATAGGTTCCCGTGGTAATAACTAAAGGTTCCCGTGGTAATAACTAAAGGTTCCCGTGGTAATAACTAAAGGTTCCGGTGGTAATAACTATAGGTTCCGGTGGTAATAACTATAGGTTCCCGTTGTAATAACTAAAGGTTCCCGTTGTAATAACTAAAGGTTCCCGTTGTAATAACTATAGGTTCCCGTTGTAATAACTAAAGGTTCCGGTGGTAATAACTATAGATTCCCGTGGTAATAACTATAGGTTCCCGTTGTAATAACTATAGGTTCCCGTGGTAATAACTAAAGGTTCCCGTGGTAATAACTAATGGTTCCCGTTGTAATAACTAAAGGTTCCCGTGGTAATAACTGTAGGTTCCCGTGGTAATAACTATAGGTTCCCGTGGTAATAACTATAGGTTCCCGTGGTAATAACTAATGGTTCCCGTGGTAATAACTAAAGATTCCCGTGGTAAGAACTATAGGTTCCCGTGGTAAGAACTATAGGTTCCCGTGGTAATAACTAAAGGTTCCCGTGGTAATAACTAAAGGTTAATAACTAAAGGTTCCCGTTGTAATAACTATAGGTTCCCGTGGTAATAACTAAAGGTTCCCGTGGTAATAACTAAAGGTTCCCGTGGTAATAACTACAGGTTCCCGTGGTAATAACTATAGCCGACTACTTACAGCACACGCAGATTCCTCAGTCCAGCGAAGTCGGCCTTGGTGATTTTAGTCAGATTATTAGCGTTCAGATCCCTGGAGAAACAAGACGAAACAAGACGACACGATGAGTTACAATATGGACAACAACAACAACATACAACAACATACAACATAAATAAACAATCATTCATATTTAAAACATGTTCTAAACAAACAGATTTGAATAACACACAACCTTCACTGTTCCAGTATTACCCTGGTTATTGACGTTATTTAGGCCATTTAAAACAAAAAGATGGGGGAGAATCTCAGGATTCATGTGGACATGACATCATCTTTCCATTACAGATCAGAGACGTCAGCCTACGAAACATAAAGGAAAGGTGAGATAACGAGGAGCAGGATAAAGGAATGATGAGATAACGAGGAGCATGATAAAGGATTCATGTGGACATGTTCATCATCTTTCCATTACAGATCAGAGACGTCAGCCTACGAAACATAAAGGAATGGTGAGATAATTCAAAACCAACGAAACGATGAGCAGGATAAAGGAATGATGAGATAACGAGGAGCAGGATAAAGGAATGATGAGATAACGAGGAGCAGGATAAAGGAATGATGAGATAACGAGGAGCAGGATAAAGGAATGATGAGATAACGATGAGCAGGATAAAGGAATGATGAGATAACGAGGAGCATGATAAAGGATTCATGTGGACATGTTCATCTTTCCATTACAGATCAGAGACGTCAGCCTACGAAACATAAAGGAATGGTGAGATAATTCAAACCAACGAAACGATGAGCAGGATAAAGGAATGATGAGATAACGATGAGCAGGATAAAGGAATGATGAGATAACGATGAGCAGGATAAAGGAATGATGAGATAACGATGAGCAGGATAAAGGAATGATGAGATAACGAGGAGCAGGATAAAGGAATGATGAGATAACGATGAGCAGGATACAGGAATGATGAGATAACGATGAGCAGGATAAAGGAATGATGAGATAACGATGAGCAGGATAAAGGAATGATGAGATAACGAGGAGCAGGATAAAGGAATGATGAGATAACGAGGAGCAGGATACAGGAATGATGAGATAACGATGAGCAGGATAAAGGAATGATGAGATAACGATGAGCAGGATAAAGGAATGATGAGATAACGATGAGCCGGATACAGGAATGATGAGATAACGATGAGCAGGATAAAGGAATGATGAGATAACGAGGAGCAGGATAAAGGAATGATGAGATAACGATGAGCAGGATAAAGGAATGATGAGATAACGATGAGCAGGATAAAGGAATGATGAGATAACGAGGAGCAGGATAAAGGAATGATGAGATAACGATGAGCAGGATAAAGGAATGATGAGATAACGAGGAGCAGGATAAAGGAATGATGAGATAACGATGAGCAGGATAAAGGAATGATGAGATAATTCAAACCTATGAAACGATGAGCAGGATAAAGGAATGATGAGATAACGATGAGCAGGATAAAGGAATGATGAGATAACGATGAGCAGGATAAAGGAATGATGAGATAACGATGAGCAGGATACAGGAATGATGAGATAACGATGAGCAGGATAAAGGAATGATGAGATAACGAGGAGCAGGATAAAGGAATGATGAGATAACGAGGAGCATGATAAAGGAATGATGAGATAACGATGAGCAGGATAAAGGAATGATGAGATAACGATGAGCAGGATAAAGGAATGATGAGATAACGAGGAGCAGGATAAAGGAATGATGAGATAACGATGAGCAGGATAAAGGAATGATGAGATAACGATGAGCAGGATAAAGGAATGATGAGATAACGATGAGCAGGATAAAGGAATGATGAGATAACGATGAGCAGGATAAAGGAATGATGAGATAACGATGAGCAGGATAAAGGAATGATGAGATAACGAGGAGCAGGATAAAGGAATGATGAGATAACGATGAGCAGGATAAAGGAATGATGAGATAACGAGGAGCAGGATAAAGGAATGATGAGATAACGAGGAGCAGGATAAAGGAATGATGAGATAACGAGGAGCAGGATAAAGGAATGATGAGATAACAAGGAGCAGGATAAAGGAATGATGAGATAACGAGGAGCAGGATACAGGAATGATGAGATAACGATGAGCAGGATAAAGGAATGATGAGATAACGATGAGCAGGATAAAGGAATGATGAGATAACGATGAGCAGGATAAAGGAATGATGAGATAACGATGAGCAGGATAAAGGAATGATGAGATAACGAGGAGCAGGATAAAGGAATGATGAGATAACGAGGAGCAGGATAAAGGAATGATGAGATAACAATGAGCAGGATAAAGGAATGATGAGATAACAATGAGCAGGATAGAGGAATGATGAGATAACGATGAGCAGGATAAAGGAATGATGAGATAACGAGGAGCAGGATAAAGGAATGATGAGATAACGAGGAGCAGGATAAAGGAATGATGAGATAACAATGAGCAGGATAAAGGAATGATGAGATAACAATGAGCAGGATAAAGGAATGTTTATTTGTAGGAGGTGACATTAGGAGATCGTTAGTTCAATCTGTTGACGGGTAAATGAAAATGTTTTAGTTTAACAAAACCACATCGATCTCCAACAGGCTTTATTTTAGTTTAACAAAACCACATCAATCTCCTACAGGCTTTATTTTAGTTTAACAAAACCACATCGATCTCCAACAGGCTTTATTTTAGTTTAACAAAACCACATCAATCTCCTACAGGCTTTATTTTAGTTTAACAAAACCACATCCATCTCCACAGCGGGTAGAAGAAAAGAAAACTCTCCTACAGGCTTTATTAGCTTAAAAGTACATTCACTAAATCCGTTTTTGATTAGTTCGAGCTGTGTGTGTGTGTGTGTGTGTGTGTGTGTGTGTGTGTGTGTGTGTGTGTGTGTGTGTGTGTGTGTGTGTGTGTGTGTGTGTGTGTGTGTGTGTGTGTGTGTGTGTGTGTGTGTGTGTGTGTGTGTGTTAATGTGTGTGTGTGTGTGTGTTTCGGGCTGAGTGTTTTCGCGTTACAACAGCCCGAGACGTCAAAACATAAACCCGTAACTTCATGAACCGACTTTAAAACGGGTCAAATTAATTATCTGTCCGATACCAATGGGAACCATTTCCTGCGCCACTTCTTTTTAATTATCAATACGGTTCTATAAAAACGAGCCACGAGGTTATTCTGTGGTTCTGTTGTGAGAACCACTTCATCAGAATGGACTTTTTGGAGGATTCTGTTGTAGGACCTTAACAGCAGATATTATCATCAATATATTAGGATAATGGACCTTAACAGATAATATCATCAATATATTAGGATAATGGACCTTAACAACAGATATTATCATCAATATATTAGGATAATGGACCTAACAGCAGATAATATCATCAATATATTAGGATAATGGACCTAACAGCAGATAATATCATCAATATATTAGGATAATGGACCTAACAGCAGATAATATCATCAATATATTAGGATAATGGACCTTAACAGATAATATCATCAATATATTAGGATAATGGACCTAACAGCAGATAATATCATCAATATATTAGGATAATGGACCTAACAGCAGATAATATCATCAATATATTAGGATAATGGACCTTAACAGATAATATCATCAATATATTAGGATAATGGACCTTAACAACAGATATTATCATCAATATATTAGGATAATGGACCTTAACAGATAATATCATCAATATATTAGGATAATGGACCTTAACAGATAATATCATCAATATATTAGGATAATGGACCTTAACAGATAATATCATCAATATATTAGGATAATGGACCTTAACAGATAATATCATCAATATATTAGGATAATGGACCTTAACAGATAATATCATCAATATATTAGGATAATGGACCTAACAGATAATATCATCAATATATTAGGATAATGGACCTTAACAGATATTATCATCAATATATTAGGATAATGGACCTTAACAGCAGATAATATCATCAATATATTAGGATAATGGACCTTAACAGATAATATCATCAATATATTAGGATAATGGACCTTAACAGATAATATCATCAATATATTAGGATAATGGACCTAACAGATAATATCATCAATATATTAGGATAATGGACCTAACAGCAGATAATATCATCAATATATTAGGATAATGGACCTTAACAGCAGATATTATCATCAATATATTAGGATAATGGACCTTAACAGCAGATAATATCATCAATATATTAGGATAATGGACCTTAACAGCAGATAATATCATCAATATATTAGGATAATGGACCTTAACAGATAATATCATCAATATATTAGGATAATGGACCTTAACAGATATTATCATCAATATATTCGGATAATGGACCTTAACAGCAGATAATATCATCAATATATTAGGATAATGGACCTAACAGCAGATAATATCATCAATATATTAGGATAATGGACCTAACAGCAGAGAATATCATCAATATATTAGGATAATGGACCTTAACAGATATTATCATCAATATATTAGGATAATGGACCTTAACAGATAATATCATCAATATATTAGGATAATGGACCTTAACAGATAATATCATCAATATATTAGGATAATGGACCTTAACAGATAATATCATCAATATATTAGGATAATGGACCTTAACAGCAGATAATATCATCAATATATTAGGATAATGGACCTTAACAGATATTATCATCAATATATTAGGATAATGGACCTTAACAACAGATAATATCATCAATATATTAGGATAATGGACCTTAACAGCAGATAATATCATCAATATATTAGGATAATGGACCTAACAGCAGATAATATCATCAATATATTAGGATAATGGACCTAACAGCAGATAATATCATCAATATATTAGGATAATGGACCTTAACAGCAGATATTATCATCAATATATTAGGATAATGGACCTTAACAGCAGATAATATCATCAATATATTAGGATAATGGACCTTAACAGCAGATAATATCATCAATATATTAGGATAATGGACCTTAACAGATAATATCATCAATATATTAGGATAATGGATAACAGATATTATCATCAATATATTAGGATAATGGACCTTAACAGCAGATAATATCATCAATATATTAGATAATGGACCTAACAGCAGATAATATCATCAATATATTAGGATAATGGACCTAACAGCAGAGAATATCATCAATATATTAGGATAATGGACCTTAACAGATATTATCATCAATATATTAGGATAATGGACCTTAACAGATAATATCATCAATATATTAGGATAATGGACCTTAACAGATAATATCATCAATATATTAGGATAATGGACCTTAACAGATAATATCATCAATATATTAGGATAATGGACCTTAACAGCAGATAATATCATCAATATATTAGGATAATGGACCTTAACAGATATTATCATCAATATATTAGGATAATGGACCTTAACAACAGATAATATCATCAATATATTAGGATAATGGACCTTAACAGATAATATCATCAATATATTAGGATAATGGACCTTAACAGCAGATAATATCATCAATATATTAGGATAATGGACCTAACAGCAGATAATATCATCAATATATTAGGATAATGGACCTTAACAACAGATAATATCATCAATATATTAGGATAATGGACCTTAACCTCAACAGATATTATCATCAATATATTAGGATAATGGACCTAACAGCAGATAATATCATCAATATATTAGGATAATGGACCTTAACAGATAATATCATCAATATATTAGGATAATGGACCTTAACAGATAATATCATCAATATATTAGGATAATGGACCTAACAGCAGATAATATCATCAATATATTAGGATAATGGACCTTAACAGCAGATAATATCATCAATATATTAGGATAATGGACCTTAACAGATAATATCATCAATATATTAGGATAATGGACCTTAACAGATAATATCATCAATATATTAGGATAATGGACCTAACAGCAGATAATATCATCAATATATTAGGATAATGGACCTTAACAGATAATATCATCAATATATTAGGATAATGGACCTTAACAACAGATATTATCATCAATATATTAGGATAATGGACCTTAACAGATAATATCATCAATATATTAGGATAATGGACCTTAACAGATAATATCATCAATATATTAGGATAATGGACCTAACAGATAATATCATCAATATATTAGGATAATGGACCTTAACAGATAATATCATCAATATATTAGGATAATGGACCTAACAGATAATATCATCAATATATTAGGATAATGGACCTTAACAGCAGATAATATCATCAATATATTAGGATAATGGACCTTAACAGATAATATCATCAATATATTAGGATAATGGACCTTAACAGCAGATAATATCATCAATATATTAGGATAATGGACCTTAACAGATAATATCATCAATATATTAGGATAATGGACCTAACAGCAGATAATATCATCAATATATTAGGATAATGGACCTTAACAGCAGATAATATCATCAATATATTAGGATAATGGACCTTAACAGATAATATCATCAATATATTAGGATAATGGACCTAACAGCAGATAATATCATCAATATATTAGGATAATGGACCTAACAGCAGATAATATCATCAATATATTAGGATAATGGACCTTAACAGCAGATAATATCATCAATATATTAGGATAATGGACCTTAACAGATAATATCATCAATATATTAGGATAATGGACCTTAACAGATAATATCATCAATATATTAGGATAATGGACCTTAACAGATAATATCATCAATATATTAGGATAATGGACCTAACAGCAGATAATATCATCAATATATTAGGATAATGGACCTTAACAGATAATATCATAAATATATTAGGATAATGGACCTTAACAACAGATATTATCATCAATATATTAGGATAATGGACCTAACAGCAGATAATATCATCAATATATTAGGATAATGGACCTTAACAGATAATATCATCAATATATTAGGATAATGGACCTTAACAGATAATATCATCAATATATTAGGATAATGGACCTTAACAGATAATATCATCAATATATTAGGATAATGGACCTTAACAACAGATATTATCATCAATATATTAGGATAATGGACCTAACAGCAGATAATATCATCAATATATTAGGATAATGGACCTTAACAGATAATATCATCAATATATTAGGATAATGGACCTTAACAGATAATATCATCAATATATTAGGATAATGGACCTAACAGCAGATAATATCATCAATATATTAGGATAATGGACCTAACAGCAGATAATATCATCAATATATTAGGATAATGGACCTAACAGCAGATAATATCATCAATATATTAGATAATGGACTTTAATAGGATAATATCATCAATATATTAGGATAATGGACCTACAGCAGATAATATCATCAATATATTAGGATATGGACCTTAACAGATAATATCATCAATATATTAGGATAATGGACCTAACAGATAATATCATCAATATATTAGTGATAATGGTGGCTATACCAGTGGTTCACAACCTATTTAAGGTTACTGTACCAGTCCGACTGAATGTTGCTCTATATTATAGTACCCTGGAAGTCCCGGAAGTACCCGGAAGTATAGTGAAGTACAATACCCTGGAATTATAGTGACTACAGTCCGGAAGTACCCTGGAACTACCCTGAACTACTCCTGAAGTACCCCAGTACCCTGAAGTACCCTGGTCTATATTATAGTACCCCTGGACAGTACCCTAATACCCTTCATGTGTTTTTCACCAGCAACCCTATATCCCATGAGTCTTCTCCAGTACAACCTGTTGATAGGTCCTAATACCCCTGGTCTATATTATAGTAACTACAGTCCTAATACCCCTGGTCTATATTATAGTAACTACAGTCCTAATACCCCTGGTCTATATTATAGTGACTACAGTCCTAATACCCCTGGTCTATATTATAGTGACTACAGTCCTAATACCCCTGGTTGGCCACTACTGGTCTATATTATAGTAACTACAGTCCTAATACCCCTGGTCTATATTATAGTGACTACAGTCCTAATACCCCTGGTCTATATTATAGTGACTACAGTCCTAATACCCCTGGTCTATATTATAGTGACTACAGTCCTAATACCCCTGGTTGGACCCTACTGGTCTATATTATAGTAACTACAGTCCTAATACCCCTGGTCTATATTATAGTGACTACAGTCCTAATACCCCTGGTTGGACACTACTGGTCTATATTATAGTGACTACAGTCCTAATACCACTGGTTGGCCACTACTGGTCTATATTATAGTGACTACAGTCCTAATACCCCTGGTCTATATTATAGTGACTACAGTCCTAATACCCCTGGTCTATATTATAGTGACTACAGTCCTAATACCCCTGGTCTATATTATAGTGACTACAGTCCTAATACCCCTGGTCTATATTATAGTGACTACAGTCCTAATACCCCTGGTCTATATTATAGTGAGTACAGTCCTAATACCCCTGGTCTATATTATAGTAACTACAGTCCTAATACCCCTGGTCTATATTATAGTGACTACAGTCCTAATACCCCTGGTTGGACCCTACTGGTCTATATTATAGTGACTACAGTCCTAATACCCCTGGTCTATATTATAGTGACTACAGTCCTAATACCCCTGGTTGGACACTACTGGTCTATATTATAGTGACTACAGTCCTAATACCCCTGGTCTATATTATAGTGACTACAGTCCTAATACCCCTGGTTGGACACTACTGGTCTATATTATAGTGACTACAGTCCTAATACCCCTGGTTGGACACTACTGGTCTATATTATAGTGACTACAGTCCTAATACCCCTGGTTGGACACTACTGGTCTATATTATAGTGACTACAGTCCTAATACCCCTGGTTGGACCCTACTGGTCTATATTATAGTGACTACAGTCCTAATACCCCTGGTCTATATTATAGTGACTACAGTCCTAATACCCCTGGTCTATATTATAGTAACTACAGTCCTAATACCCCTGGTTGGACACTACTGGTCTATATTATAGTGACTACAGTCCTAATACCCCTGGTCTATATTATAGTGACTAAAGTCCTAATACCCCTGGTTGGACCCTACTGGTCTATATTATAGTGACTACAGTCCTAATACCCCTGGTTGGACACTACTGGTCTATATTATAGTGACTACAGTCCTAATACCACTGGTTGGACCCTACTGGTCTATATTATAGTGACTACAGTCCTAATACCCCTGGTCTATATTATAGTGAGTACAGTCCTAATACCCCTGGTCTATATTATAGTGACTACAGTCCTAATACCCCTGGTCTATATTATAGTGACTACAGTCCTAATACCCCTGGTTGGCCACTACTGGTCTATATTATAGTGACTACAGTCCTAATACCCCTGGTCTATATTATAGTGACTACAGTCCTAATACCCCTGGTTAGACACTACTGGTCTATATTATAGTGACTACAGTCCTAATACCACTGGTTGGACCCTACTGGTCTATATTATAGTGACTACAGTCCTAATACCCCTGGTTGGACACTACTGGTCTATATTATAGTGACTACAGTCCTAATACCCCTGGTCTATATTATAGTGACTACAGTCCTAATACCCCTGGTCTATATTATAGTGACTACAGTCCTAATACCCTGGTCTATATTATAGTAACTACAGTCCTAATACCCCTGGTCTATATTATAGTGACTACAGTCCTAATACCCCTGGTTGGCCACTACTGGTCTATATTATAGTGACTACAGTCCTAATACCCCTGGTTGGCCACTACTGGTCTATATTATAGTGACTAAAGTCCTAATACCACTGGTTGGACCCTACTGGTCTATATTATAGTGACTACAGTCCTAATACCCCTGGTTGGACACTACTGGTCTATATTATAGTGACTACAGTCCTAATACCCCTGGTTGGCACACTACTGGTCTATATTATAGTGACTACAGTCCTAATACCCCTGGTCTATATTATAGTGACTACAGTCCTAATACCCCTGGTCTATATTATAGTGACTACAGTCCTAATACCCCTGGTCTATATTATAGTAACTACAGTCCTAATACCCTGGTCTATATTATAGTGACTACAGTCCTAATGCCCCTGGTCTATATTATAGTAACTACAGTCCTAATACCCCTGGTTAGACACTACTGGTCTATATTATAGTGACTACAGTCCTAATACCCTGGTTGGCCACTACTGGTCTATATTATAGTGACTACAGTCCTAATACCCTGGTCTATATTATAGTGACTACAGTCCTAATACCCCTGGTTGGACCCTACTGGTCTATATTATAGTGACTACAATCCTAATACCCTGGTTGGACACTACTGGTCTATATTATAGTGACTACAGTCCTAATACCCCTGGTCTATATTATAGTGACTACAGTCCTAATACCCCTGGTTGGACACTACTGGTCTATATTATAGTGACTACAGTCCTAATACCCCTGGTCTATATTATAGTGACTACAGTCCTAATACCCCTGGTTGGACACTACTGGTCTATATTATAGTGACTACAGTCCTAATACCCCTGGTCTATATTATAGTGACTACAGTCCTAATACCCCTGGTCTATATTATAGTGACTACAGCCCTAATACCCCTGGTCTATATTATAGTGACTACAGTCCTAATACCCCTGGTTGGACACTACTGGTCTATATTATAGTAACTACAGTCCTAATACCCCTGGTCTATATTATAGTGACTACAGTCCTAATACCCCTGGTTGGACCCTACTGGTCTATATTATAGTGACTACAGTCCTAATACCCCTGGTTGGACACTACTGGTCTGTATTATAGTGACTACAGTCCTAATACCCCTGGTCTATATTATAGTGACTACAGTTTTAATACCCCTGGTTGGATAGTACTGGTCTATATTATAGTGACTACAGTCCTAATACCCCTGGTCTATATTATAGTAACTACAGTCCTAATACCCCTGGTCTATATTATAGTAACTACAGTCCTAATACCCCTGGTTGGACCCTACTGGTCTATATTATAGTGACTACAGTCCTAATACCCCTGGTTGGACCCTACTGGTCTATATTATAGTGACTACAGTCCTAATACCCCTGGTCTATATTATAGTGACTACAGTCCTAATACCCCTGGTCTATATTATAGTGACTACAGTCCTAATACCCCTGGTCTATATTATAGTGACTACAGTCCTAATACCCCTGGTTGGACACTACTGGTCTATATTATAGTGACTACAGTCC
Source organism: Oncorhynchus nerka (assembly GCF_034236695.1). Lineage (NCBI taxonomy): Eukaryota > Metazoa > Chordata > Actinopteri > Salmoniformes > Salmonidae > Oncorhynchus > Oncorhynchus nerka. The sequence continues at coordinate 417,806 of NW_027040472.1, forward strand.
TAATACCCCTGGTCTATATTATAGTGACTACAGTCCTAATACCCCTGGTTGGCCACTACTGGTCTATATTATAGTGACTACAGTCCTACTACCACTGGTTAGACACTACTGGTCTATATTATAGTAACTACAGTCTTAATACCCCTGGTCTATATTATAGTAACTACAGTCCTAATACCCCTGGTCTATATTATAGTGACTACAGTCCTAATACCCCTGGTTGGACACCACTGGTCTATATTATAGCCTTCAGGGAGGGCAGACAATAAACCCTATATAGTGACTACAGCATATACTCACAGTCTCTCTGCATTGCGTGGTATATTCCTGGGAACGCTTCGGAGACCCTGGCCGTGACAGTCCACAGTAGAGCCGGAACATGAGCACTGAGCCGGGCATGGCTGGCCCTCTGCCCGGCTGGACAGCCCCAGGACCACCAGGACAGCCAGCAGACATTACACAGACCCAGAGCTGAGGTCGGGCTCGACCGTAGGGACATTATCACTGCAGTGGACTGGTTTGGTAGCCTACCAAGGAGAGGAGCCGAGGAGTCACCGAAGGGTTGTATAAAATCCCACAGGAGGAGTTAAAATCCCACGAGGGTTTGTTCTGTTTGTTTATTTCGTGTGTTTTGCTCCTCCTCCTTGTTGCGGTTTTATTGTTTATTATATAAAAAAAATCACATGTCAGAAGAAACCCGCAAGTCTGGATGACAGCGGCCGGGCGGAAAGAGAGTGCGGCAGGGGCGGCAGGCTGGTAGACGGACAACTGGCGCTAGAGCGGCACAAAGTTCTCCCACATGGCCGCGGCATGCAGTGCGGTAATCCCTCCGTGTGAAGCGATGTATACACGGTAAAACCCAAGAAACACCTCTAATGAACCTTTGGCGAACACACACACACACTCTCCTCTCACTCACACACACACCAGGTGAGATTAGACACAGCGCGAGGTGGGTGAGTGATTGGCTGTTATATTATTCATTCACAGCACGCGCAGAGCGAAGAAATCGTGATCTCGTGCAGGTCAACGTGGCTGAGGTATTGATTTCCCTTCAGACGTCCGTTTAACACCGGGAAGAGCCCGTGCTTAGAATCACACTCCGTGTGTGTGTTGTCGGTGAAAGAGCTCTCCGAGACTGCGTGTGTGTGTGTGAGGGAGCAGAGAAGAAAACGGGAACGTTTCCACTGCGTCTGTCCAAGCAACACCTCGCACGCACACACAACACTCAATCCCTATTTTCTCCCTTCCTCTCACTCTCCTTTCTCCCTCTCTCTATCACTCGAACACACACACACACACACAATGACGAGTCTGCGTTTTCCTCCGAGGCAGAGCGACGCTGTGCGTTAGACCACTCTCTCTGTCTCTCTCTCTCTCTCTCTGCAGTGGCCGGCCACCTGATGCCGTGAGCGGTGTAGAGGAGAGACGAGGCCCCGTCTTGGAAAGTAACCACCGTAAACCAATCGTAACCTACCGGTCGGTGCACCTTCAAAGTCACTCTTGAGATCCTTGAAGGTTACAAGTGTTCACCACAGCAGCAGAAATCAAAAACCGTTAGTCCAAACCGTTAGTCCAAACCCAGGAGCGGAAACACAGCGGAGGACAGTAGCCTAATTAGGAGGTTCATAAATCCAAAACGGTTCAGGTAGTAGTATCCCAAATAAACCCCACAGGAAAGTTGAGGTAATGTTGCAGGAATAGTACCGAGTCAAAGGAAGGGGGGGTAGAGAATACCTCCGTGTCTCTGTCTGCAGAATCAACCGGGGTTTGTTTATAACAGCGCTGCGTCAAACCTGTTCAATGTTACACATTCTCCCAACCGCGCGTTTCGGCTGTCAATCTCATCCGTCAATCCGTGCCGTTTATTTCGGTGTTTCTGTCTCCATGGACTGGGGGATTTCACCTCTGTTTTTAACGTGCGAACTCACAGCAGTGTGGACCAGGGAACTCCCTTTCCAACCCCAAGCCCTGGGAGCTTTATACTGGCTGATAACTCCTCCCTACCCCCGCCCTGAACCCGACTCCTGCCCGCTACCCCTCTACCTTGTACGGTGCTCAGACACAGCGTCACACTGCCTGACGTAGTAGCGCGGTTTGTTTGTCAAATCTTAATACTGGTTTCTACATATCAGACAGAGAGTATTGGCCTGATGGATAGATCTGAGGCAGTGGATATTTTCATCTCTCTCGCTCCCTGTCTCTCTGTCTCTCTCTCTCTCTCTCTCTCTCTCTCTCTGTCTCTCTCTCTCTCTCTCTCTCTCTCTCTCTCTCTCTCTCTCTCTCTCTCTCTCTCTCTCTCTCTGCCTCTCTCTCTCTCTGCCTCTCTCTCTGTGTCTCTCTCTCTCTCTCTGTCTCTCTCTCTGCCTCTCTCTCTCTCTTTATCTCTCTCTTTATCTCTCTCTCTCTTTCTCTCTCTTTCTCTCTCTCCCTCTCTCTCTCTCTCTCTCTCAATTCAATTCAATTCAATTCAAGGGCTTTATTGGCATGGGAAACATGTGTTAACATTGCCAAAGCAAGTGAGGTAGACAACATACAAAGTGAATATATAAGGTGAAAAACAACAAAAATGAACAGTAAACATTACACATACAGAAGTTTCAAAACAATAAAGACATTACAAATGTCATATTATATATATATAGTGTTTTAACAATGTACAAATGGTTAAAGGACACAAGATAAAATAAATAAGCATAAATATGGGTTGTATTTACAATGGTGTTTGTTCTTCACTGGTTGCCCTTTTCTCGTGGCAACAGGTCACAAATCTTACTGCTGTGATGGCACACTGTGGTATTTCACCCAGTAGATATGGGAGTTTATCAAAATTGGAAAAATCTCTCTCTCTCTCTCTCTCTCTCTCTCTCTCTCTCTCTCTCTTCCCCCCCCCCCCCCCCTCTGTGTTGGTGTGGGAGTGTAGTGTGTAGTGTGTGTATCACAGGAGGCTGGTATCACCTTAATTGTGGAAGACAAGCTCATTGTAACGGCTGGAGAGGAACCAGTGTGTGTGTGTGTGTGTGTGTGTGTGTGTGTGTGTGTGTGTGTTGGGCATGCAGAATGTCAATTATTTCCTCCTTTGATTCAATCCCACTTTAACACTGTTTGTAATTGCTGCAGTAGCTGTGTTTATGTGTGTGTGTGTGTGCGTGTGTGTGTGTGTGTACGTGTGCGTGTGTGTGTGTGTGTGTGTGTGTGTGTGTGTGTGTGTGTGTGTAGGTAGGTAGCTACATCCCCAGGCCATGGGTACATAATAGCCACAATCAACAGAGGGAGTAGGGAGGAGGGAGAAGGAGGGGGAGAAGGAGAGATAGAAAAGAAAGCAAGAGGGAGCAGGGAGGGAGGGAGAAGGAGGGGAGAAGGAGAGATAGAGAAAGAAAGTAAGAGGGGGCAGGGAGGAGGGAGAAGGAGGGGGAGAAGGAGAGATAGAGAAAGAAAGTAAGAGGGGCAGGGAGGGAGGGAGGGAGAAGGAGGGAGAAGGAGAGATAGAGAAAGAAAGTAAGAGGGAGCAGGGAGGGAGGGAGAAGGAGGGGGAGAAGGAGAGATAGAGAAAGAAAGTAAGAGGGAGCAGGGAGGGAGGGAGAAGGAGGGGGAGAAGGAGAGATAGAGAAAGAAAGTAAGAGGGAGCAGGGAGGGAGGAGAAGGAGGGGGAGAAGGAGAGATAGAGAAAGAAAGTAAGAGGGGGCAGGGAGGGAGGGAGAAGGAGGGAGAAGGAGATAGAAAGAAAGTAAGAGGGGGCAGGGAGGGAGGGAGAAGGAGGGGGAGAAGAGAGACAGAGAAAGAAAAAGTAAGAGGGGCAGGGAGGGAGGGAGAAGGAGGGGAGAAGGAGAGACAGATAGAAAGGGAAAGTAAGAGGGAGCAGGAGGGAGGGAGAAGGAGGGAGGAGAAGGAGAGAGGAGAGAAAGAAAGTAAGAGGGAGCAGGGAGGGAGGGAGAAGGAGGGAGAAGAGAGATAGAGAAAGAAAGAGAGGGAGCAGGGAGGGAGGAGAGAGAAGGGAGGGAGAAGGAGATATAAGAGAGAGAAAGAAAGTAAGAGGGAGCAGGGAAGGGAAGAGAGAAGGGAAGAGAGGGCGAACCACTCACCCCTCTAAAGGGCCTCCAGTGTAATTTACCTGAGTACCTATCCCAGAGAGACATTCACCTGAACCCTCCTCCTTTACCTGACCTTATACCTCAGTCTCTACCTGACCTTATACCTCAGTCTCTACCTGACTATATACCTCAGTCTCTACCTGACTATATACCTCAGTTTCTACCTGACTTCATACCTCAGTCTACCTGACTTTATACCTCAGTCTCTACCTGACTTTATACCTCAGTCTACCTGACTTTATACCTCAGTCTCTACCTGACGTTATACCTCAGTCTCTACCTGACTATATACCCTCAGTCTCTACCTGACTATATACCTCAGTTTCTACCTGACTTCATACCTCAGTCTACCTGACTTCATACCTCAGTCTACCTGACTTTGTACCTCAGTCTCTACCTGACCTTATACCTCAGTCTCTACCTGACTTCATACCTCAGTCTACCTGACTTCATACCTCAGTCTACCTGACTATACCTCAGTCTACCTGACTATATACCTCAGTCTACCTGACTTTATACCTCAGTCTACCTGACTTCATACCTCCAGTCTACCTGACTATACCTCAGTCTACCTGACTATAATACCTCAGTCTCTACCTGACCTTATACCTCAGTCAACCTGACTTTATACCTCAGTCTCTACCTGACTTTATACCTCAGGCTCTAAAAAATAGTGAAATTAAGCGTGATTGGTACACTAAGTTGACTGTGCCTTTAAACAGCTTTGAAAATTCCAGAAAATTATGTCATGGCTTTAGAAGCTTCTAATTGACATAATTTTGTGTCAATTGGAGGTGAACCTGTGGATGTATTTCAAGCTCTACCTTCAAACTAGTGCTCTTTTTGCTGACATCATGAGAAAATCAAAGAAATCGCCAAGACCTCAGAAAAAAATTGTAGGCCTCCACAAGTCTGGTTAAGTCCTTGGGAGCAATTTCAAACGCCTGAAGGAACCACGTACTTTGGTGCGAAAAGTGCAAATCAATCCCAGAACAACAGCAAAGGACCTTGTGAAGATGCTGGAGGAAACAGGTACAAAAGTATCTATATCCACAGTAAAACGAGTCCTATATCGACATAACCTGAAAGGCCGCTCGGCAAGGAAGAAGCCACTGCTCCAAAACTGCCACAAAAAGCCAGACCTACGGTTTGCAACTGCACATGGGGACAAAGATCTCGTACTTTTGAGAAATGTCCTCTGGTCTGATGAAACAAAATAGAACTGTTTGGCCATAATGACCATCGTTATGTTTAGAGGGGAAAAGGGCCAGCCGAGGAACACCATCCCAACACGTGAAGCATGGGGTGGTAGCATCATGTTGCGGGGTGCTTTTCTGCAGGAGGACTGTGCACTTCACAAAATAGACAAAATTTGTGGGCAGAACTGAAAAGCGTGTGTGAGCAAGGAAGCCTGCAAACCTGACTCAGATTACTCCAGCCTGTCAGGGAATGGGCCAAAATTCACCCAACTTATTGTGTGAAGCTTTGTGGGAAGGTTACACGAAACATTGTTGTGTATTATCCCCAGGGGCGTTGGTAGACACAATGTAAGTAACCTAATTTACAGTAACTGCCCTGAATGCCTCTGCTGATCCTACAGCTCTTGTCTGCAGTAATCATGTGCCTATGACAACACAGAGTAGAAAGGGAGAGAGGGAGAGAGAGAGAGAGAGAGAGAGAGAGAGAGAGGGGACAACACACAGTAGAAAGGGAGAGAGGGAGAGAGAGAGAGAGAGAGAGAGGGGACAACACACAGTAGAAAGGGAGAGAGAGAGAGGGGACAACACACAGTAGAAAGGGAGAGAGAGAGAGAGAGAGAGAGGGGACAACACACAGTAGAAGGAGAGAGAGAGAGAGGAGAGAGAGGGGGACAACACACAGTAGAAAGGGAGAGAGAGAGAGAGAGGAGGGGACAACACACAGTAGAAAGGGAGAGGAGAGAGAGAGAGGGAGGGACAACACACAGTAGAAAGGGAGAGAGAGAGAGAGAGAGAGGGAGGGGACACACACAGTAGAAAGGGAGAGAGAGAGAGAGAGAGGGGACAACACACAGTAGAAAGGGAGAGAGAGTAGGGGACACAGTAAGAGAGAGAGAGAGAAAGAGGAAATAGAGGGAGAGAGGTCTGCAGTGTGGGAAAATCATGGTCTGTAGAGCAGACTGAAAAAGACAATCATTCTGTCTGACCTTTGCCTCTGCCTCTCTGTCTGTCTGTGTGTGTGTGTGTGTGTGTGTGTGTGTGTGTGTGTGTGTGTGTGTGTGTGTGTGTGTGTGTGTGTGTGTGTGTGTGTGTGTGTGTGTGTGTGTGTGTGTGTGTGTGTGTGTGTGTGTGTGTGTGTGTGTGTGTGTGTGTGTGGACCAGAAGTCCTCCCTAAGAATAGTAAAACTGACTGGAAGTCAGAGATATGAGGAAATTGTTCTGGTTCTCACTTGTAAAGGGTTAGGTTCAGGGGTTAGTTGTTATGATTAGGAGTTGGGACTACTGTCTCTGTTCTCAATGTTCTATTAGAAGAGGGAGAGAGAGAGAGAGAGAGAGAGAGAGAGAGAGAGAGAGAGAGTGAGAGAGAGAGAGAGAGAGAGAGAGAGAGAGAGAGAGAGAGGAGAGAGAGAGAGAGAGAGAGATGAGAGAGAGAGAGAGAGAGAGAGAAGGGACAACAGAGTAGAAAGGGAGAGAACTTCTGTATGTGTAATGTTTACTGTTAATTTTGTTTTTTTCACTTTTATATATTCACTTTGTATGTTTGTACTCACTTTCCAGCTTTGGCAATGTTAACACATGTTTCCCATGCCAATAAAGCCCTTGGTTGAATTGAATTGAATTGAGAGAGAGAGGAGAGGGAGAGGGAGTGGGGGGGAGGATGAGGAGGGTAGGGAGGGAGAGAGAAAAGGAGGGATGGAGGGTGAACCAGGATAGGGCGAGAGAGTCGGAGTGAGAGAGAGAGAGAGGAGAGATGTTTATTTTTATTTATTTTACCTTTTTGTACTTTAACTATTTGTACATCCATTTGCTGTCTTCCTCTCCTCCCGGCGTCTGAGATACTAACCATGTCCCACTCATCCCCACACACACCTGGGACACATCATTACACACACCTGGGACTCATCATTACACACCTGGGACCATCATTACACACACCTGGGACACATCATTACACACACCTGGGACTCATCATTACACACACCTGGGGACTCATCATTACACACAGGACTCATCATTACACACACCTGGGACTCATCATTACACACACCTGGGACTCATCATTACCTGGATCATCATTATGATTCCACACCTGACTCATCATTACACACACCTGGGACACATCATTACACACACCTGGGACTCATCATTACACACACCTGGACTCATCATTATGATTCCACACCTGGGACTCATCACTACACACACCTGGGACTCATCATTACACACACCTGGACTCATCATTATGATTCACACCTGGGACTCATCATTACACACCTGGGACTCATCATTATGATTCACACCTGGGACTCATCATTACACACACCTGGGACACATCATTACACACACCTGGGACTCATCATTACACACACCTGGGACTCATCATTACACGCACCTGGGGACTCATCATTATGTGATTCACACCTTGGGACTCATCATTTATGATTCTGGACTCATCATTACACACACCTGGGACTCATCACTTACATGATTCCACACCTGGGACTCACATCATTACACACACCTGGGACTCATCATTACACACACCTGGGAATCATCATTACACACACCTGGGACTCATCATTACACGCACCTGGGACTCATCATTACACACACCTGGGACTCATCATTACACGCACCTGGGACTCATCATTACACACACCTGGGACTCATCATTACACACACCTGGGACTCATCATTACGCACACCTGGACTCATCATTACGCACCACCTGACTCATCACTTGCATACCTGGGACTCATCATTACGCACCTGGACTCATCATTACACACACCTGGGACTCATCATTATGATTCACACCTGGGACTCATCATTATGATTCACACCTGGGACTCATCATTATGAGTCACACCTGGAGACTCACTGGTTACGCACACCTGACTCATCATTACACACACCTGGGACTCATCATTATGATTCCACACCTGGGACTCATCATTATGATTCACACCTGACTCATCATTATGATTCACACCTGGGACTCATCATTATGATTGGCCACCTGGGACTCATCATTATGATTCACACCTGGGACTCATCATTACACACACCTGGGACTCATCATTACACACACCTGGGACTCATCATTATGAGTCACACCTGGGACTCACTCATTATGATTCACACCTGGGACTCATCATTATGATTCACACCTGGGACTCATCATTACACACACACCTGGGACTCATCATTACACACACCTGGGACTCATCGTATGATTCACACCTGGGACTCATCATGAGTTCACACCTGGGACTCATCATTACACACCTGGGACTCATCATTACACACACCTGGAGACTCATCATTATGAGTCCCACTCCTGGAGACTCATCATTATGATTCACACCTGGGACTCATATTTGGATTCACACCTGGGACTCATCATTGATGATTCACACCTGGGACTCATCATTGTGATTCACACCTGGGACTCATCATTATGATTCACACTGGGACTCTATCATTATGATTCCACACCTGGGACTCATCATTATGAGTCACCTGGAGTCACACTATCATTACAGACCTGGGACTCCTTGTGGGACTATGAGATTCACACCTGGGACTCATCATTATGACTCATCATTCACACCTGGGACTCATCATTATGATTCACACCTGGGACTCATCATTACATGATACACCTCCAGGACTCATCATTATGATTCCACCTGGGACTCATCATTGTGAGTCACACCTGGGACTCATCATTCACACCTGCACACACCTGGTATTGATCCGGTGTTCATCAGTTGGTATTGACTGTGTCATCTCCCTTCTGTTACGCTGTCTTGGTTCACTCCATCATTTACCTGCTTCCATCAAGGAAGCAGGAAAACAGGGACTCTGATCGAACATGATTCCTGGAGGACTCATCATTTATGATTCACAACCAGGACTCATCACTTTTATGATTCACACCTGGGACGGCCATGGGAGAGGAACATGATTCACCATGACCTGCACCTCATGGGAGAGGAACAGGTGACCTTGGGTCCCTTTGTTCCTCGTGTTGGTATTGATCGGCCATGGGTTCATTTCCTCGAGTTGCACAGCTGGCACAACTGGGGGATCCAGGGTGTTCATCTCCCTTCTGTTACGAACAGGGTGTCTTGGTGACCAGCTCAACTGGGGACGTTAAAGAGGATTTGTTTCCATGCCAACTGAGCGTTTCACCTACTTCCATCAAGGGAACTTGGGAAAACAGGACATCTCTCATGGGAAGAGAACAGGGTGACTTTCTGCGTCAGCGCCGCCATGACCAGCTGGCACCGCTGGGGGCGGCCATGGGAAGAGGAACAGGGTGACCTTCTGCGTCAGCGCCATGACCAGCTTGCACAACTGGGGGCGGCCATGGGGGCCGAACAGGGTGACCTTCTACGTCAGCACCATGACCAGCTGGCACAACTGGGGACGGCCATGGAGAGGAACAGGGTGACCTTCTACGTCAGCACCATGACCAGCTGGCACAACTGGGCGGCCATGGGAAGAGGAACAGGGTGACCTTCTGCGTCAGCGCCCATGACCAGCTGGTACCCAACTGGGGACGGCCATGGAAGAGGAACAGGGTGACCTTCTGCTTCAGCGCCATGACCAGCTCAGGGGCGGCCATGGGATAGGAACAGGGTGACCTTCGTCGGCCACTGTGTGCTTTGCTGGGGGGCCAAGAGGAACAGGGTGACCTTCTGGGTCGGCTGACCTTACTGCTTGGGGGCGGCCATGGGACCAGCTCGCGGCGACAACTGGGGGCGGCCATGGGATAGGAACAGGGTGACCTTCGTCCTGCATGACCAGCTGGCACAACTGGGGACACCACGACCTCAGCTGGCTGGTACAACTGGGGACGGCTATGGGAGAGTGAACAGGGTGACCTTCTACGCTGACCAGCTGGCACCATGACCAGCTGGGTGACCTTCTGCCGTCCCAACTGGGGGCACAACAGGGGCTGACCATGGGAGAGGAACAGGGTGACCTTCGTCGCTTTCATGACCAACTGGCACAACAGGGGCGGTATGGGAGAGGAACGGGTGACTTCATGACCAGCTGGCACAACTGGGGACGGTCATGGGAAGAGGAACAGGGTGACCTTCTGCTTCAGCACCATGACCAGCTGGCACAACTGGGGACGGCCATGGGAAGAGGAACAGGTGACCTTCTCTGTCAGGCACCATGACCAGCTGGTACAACTGGGGACGGCCATGGGAAGAGGAACAGGTGACCTTTCAAGGCCAGCACCATGACCAGCTGGCACAACTGGGGACGGCCATGGGAA
>NW_027040473.1:0-6757 GCF_034236695.1 Oncorhynchus nerka
ATACAGTAAAAAAAAACAAGTCTATATACAATGTGAGCAAATTAGGTGAGAAGGAGGTAAAGGCAAAAAAGGCCATGGTGGCAAAGTAAAATACAATATAGCAAGTAAAACACTGGAATGGTAGTTTGCAATGGAAGAATGTGCAAAGTAGAAATAAAAATAATGGGGTGCAAAGGAGCAAAATAAATAAATAAATTAAATACAGTTGGGAAAGAGGTAGTTGTTTGGGCTAAATTATAGGTGGGCTATGTACAGGTGCAGTAATCTGTAAGATGCTCTGACAGTTGGTGTTTAAAGCTATGAGGAGATAAGTGTTTCCAATTTAAGAGATTTTTGTAGTTCGTTCCAGTCATTGGCAGCAGAGAACTGGAAGGAGAGGCGGCCAAAGAAAGAATTGGTTTTGGGGTGACTAGAGAGATATACCTGCTGGAGCGGGTGCTGCTAGGTGGGAGATGCTATGGTGACCAGCGAGCTGAGATAAGGGGGACTTTACCAGCAGGGTCTTGTAGATGACATGGAGCCAGTGGGTTTGGCGACGAGTATGAAGCGAAAATAGCCAACGAGAGCGTACAGGTCGCAACAATGGTGGGTAGTGTATATGGGGCTTTGGTGACAAAACGGATTGCACTGTGATAGACTGCATCCAATTTGTTGAGTAGGGTATTGGAGGCTATTTTGTAAATGACATCGCCAAAGTCGAGTGACTGGTAGGATAATAATTTTACAAGGGCATGTTTGGCAGCATGAGTGAAGGATGCTTTGTTGCGAAATAGAAGCCAATTCTAGATTTAACTTTGGATTGAGATGTTTGATATGGGTCTGAAGGAGAGTTTACAGTCTAACCAGACACCTAAGTATTTGTAGTTGTCCACGTATTCTAAGTCAGAGCCGTCCAGAGTAGTGATGTTGGACAGGCGGGTAGGTGCAGGTAGCGATGGTTGAAGAGCATGCATTTAGTTTTACTTGTATTTAAGAGCAATTGGAGGCCACGGAAGGAGAGTTGTATGGCATTGAAGCTTGTCTGGAGGGTTGTTAACACAGTGTCCAAAGAAGGCCGAAGTATACAGAATGAATGTCGTTCTGCATAGAGGAGGATCAGAGACTCACCAGCAGCAAGAGCCGTGACCCATTGATGTATACAGAGAAGAGAGTCGGTCCAAGAATTGAACCCTGTGGCACCCCATAGAGACTGCCAGAGGTCCGGACAGCAGACCCTCCGATTTGACACACTGAACTCTATCAGAGAAGTAGTTAGTAAACCAGGGCGAGGCAATCATTTGAGAAAACCAAGGCTGCCTGAGCCTGCTGATGAGGATGTGGTGGTGGGACAGAGTCGATGCCTGGCTAGATCAATGAATACGGTTGCACAGTAATGTTCTTGAGCGGTTAAGATATCAAGCAGGGACCTGAGCGTGGCTGAGGTGCACCCATGACCAGCTCTTGGAAACCAGATTCATAAAGAGTGGAGAAGGTATGGTGAGATTCAAATGGTCGGTAATCTGTTTGCTGACTTGGTCGAAGACCTTAGAAAGGCATGTAGGATAGATATAGGTCTGTAGCAGTTTGGGTCAAGAGGCCCCTTTGAAGAGGGGATGACCGCAGCTGCTTTCCAATCTTTGGGAATCTCAGATGCATTTAAAGAGAGGTTGAACAGGCTAGTAATAGGGGTGGCAACAATTTCTTGCAGATAATTTAGAAAGAAAGGGTCCAGGGATTGTCTAGCCCGGCTGATTTGTAGGGTCCAGATTTTTCAGCTTTTTCAGAACTTCAGCTGAATGGATTTGGGAGAAGGAGAAATGAAGGCTTGGGCGCAGTTGCTGTTGGGGGTGCAGTGCCAGTTGACCGGGTAGAGCTGCCAGGGAAAGCATGGCCAGCCGTAGAAAATGCTTTTACGGAAATTTTCAATTATGGTGGATTTATCAGTGGGTGATAGTGTTTCCTATCTTCAGTGCAGTGGGCAGCTTGAGGAGGTGTTCTTATTTCATGGACTTTACAGTGTCCCAGAACTTTTTAGAGTTAGTGTTGCAGGCTGTACTGCTTGAAAGTTAGCCTGGCTTTTTCTTTAACTGTTTGTGTATAACGGTTTCTAGCTTCCCTGAACAGCTGCATATCACGGGACTGTTCGATGCTAATGCAGAACGCCATAGGATGTTTTGTGTTGGTTAAGGGCAGTCAGGTCTGGGGAGAACCAAGGGCTATATCTGTTCCTGTGCTAATTTTCTTGAATGGGGCATGTTTATTTAACATTGTTAGGAAGGCATTTTTTAAAAAATATCCACGCATCCTCTACTGACGGATGAGATCAATATCCTTCCAGGACACCCGGCCAGGTCGATTAGAAAGGCCTGCTCGCTGAAGTGTTTCAGGAGCCGCTTACAGTGATGAGTGGAGGTCGATTTGACCGCTGACCCATTACGGATGCAGGCAATGAGGCAGTGATCGCTGAGATCTTGGTTGAAGACAACAGAGAGGTGCATTTAGAGGGGAAGTTGGTTAGGATGATATCTATGAGGGGTGCCCGTGTTTTAAGGCTTTTGGGGGTACACTGGTAGGTTCATTGATAATTTGTGTGTGGGAGATTGAGGGCATCAAGTTTAGATTGTAGGATGGCTGGGGTGTTAAGCATGTTCCAGTTTAGGTAAGCGAGCAGCACGAGCTCTGAAGATAGATGGGGGCAATCAGTTCACATATGGTGTCCAGAGCACAGCTGGGAGCAGAGGGTGGTCTATAGCAGCATGCAAGTGGAGAGACTTGTTTTTAGAGAGGTGGATTTTTAAAAGTAGAAGTTCAAATTGTTTGGGTACAGACCTGGATAGTAGGACAGAACTCTGCAGGCTATCTTTGCAGTAGATTGCAACACCGTCTCCCTTTGCAGTTCTATCTTGTCTGAAAATGTTGTAGTTTGGAATTAAAAATTCTGAATTTTGGTGGTCTTCCTGTTAGATCTGGACACAGCTAGAACATCCAGGTTGGCAGAGGTGCCAAAGCAGTGAAAAGAACAAACTTAGGGAGGAGGCTTTGTAATGTTAACATGCATGAAACCAAGGCTATTATTACAGAAGTCATCAAAAAGAGCGCTGGGGAATAGGAGGGAGCTTGAAACTGTAGGACCTGGATTCACCTTCTACATCGCCAGAGGAACATAGGAGGAGAAGAATAAGGGTACGGCTAAAAGCAATAAGAATTGGTCGTCTAGGAACGTCTGGAACAGAGAGTAAAAGGAGGTTTCTGGGGGCGATAAAATAGCACTGAAGGTATAATGTACAGACAAAGGTATGGTAGGATGAGTGCACAGGGAGGTAAACCTAGGTATTGAGTGATGAAGAGAGAGATATTGTCTCTAGAAACATCATTGAAACCAGGAGATGTCATTGCATGTGTGGGTGGTGGAACTAATGTTGGATAAGGTATAGTGAGCAGGACCAGAGGCTCTACAGTGAAATAAGCCAATAAACACTAACCAGAACAGCAATGGACAAGACATATTGACATTAAGGAGAGGCATCCTTAGTCGAAAGGTGATCAAAAGGGTCCAGGGAGTGGAGAGGTTGGTTTGGGGTCACGGGCGATTTAGACAGCTAGCTAGGACATCGGTAGCAAGCTAGCATAGGATGGAGGTCTGCTGTTAGCCACCTCATGTCCGTCAGTAGAGATTAGTAGAGTTCCTGAGTTGTAGAGGGGATTAGTCCAAATCACACAACAACAAAAAAATAAAAACAATAGATATAGCTATAGGAGGCCCCAAGAAGAAACATAATAAAAATAAATAAATTGTCCGATTGTCTATTCTGAGAGCATCCGTAAGACAGCTAACGGTTAGCAGGCCGCAGATGGGCATTGTGGTAACGCCGCGACGGAGGAGCTTTCAGCCGGATTCCTTCGGCAGACAACGCCGGGCAGTCCAGTGAAGGCCTCGGAGGCCCGTAGGCAGTAAAACGGGTCCGGATAGTGACTGCAGCCCAGGAGTGATTGACGGAGTGTGGAGTGGTTGATTTGAGCTCGCTTAGGCTCCGAGTAATTGATGTTTGCCCGAATCGACGAAAGCAGATAGACACACGGGATAGCAGCCAGTTAGCTGTGAGATCCGGGAGTGAAATGTCCAGAGAGCAGTTGAAATCCAGGACATGGAGAGAAAATCGGTCCGGCATGTTCCGCCTGAGCGCGCTATACCGACAAACTGGCTATAGATTTTTCGGAGTTAAAGGAGAGCTAATGACCACAAACCGTGGTTAGCTGAATACGAACGAGTTGCTGTAGTAAAGGAAGCCAATGCTTGATTAGCTTCTGGCTAGCTTCTGGCTAGCTTCTTGAGTTTCTGGCTAGCTTCTGGCTAGCTTGGAGGATTGCAGATTTGATTGCAGATTTGGAGGTAAATAATAATGCATTTATACATATCAATTGGTGAGGCAGGTTGCAGGAGAGTGTATTGAAGATGAGTTGATGGAAAATAAAAATAAAATCTATGTGAAAAAGTTGTAAGTATATATATACAGACACGCATAAGACGAGGACAAAAGACGCCTGAACTGCTATGCCATCTTGGCAAAAAATATATATATAATATATTATTTTGAAAAATATATTGAATATATTCATTGATTTTCACATTAGTATAACAATATGACCATACAATTCTAGGAGATGGAAGATGAATCTATATGTTGTCGGGAGAATAAACCAAAATGCATCTGCCATTGTCCTTCTACACTACTGGTGTTAAATTAACAGTGTTTGTGAAGTCATGATGATCTCTTTGTCAGGCTGTCAGGCTGTGGAGTCACAGAGAAAGGCTGTGCTTCTCTTGGTCTCAGTTCTGGGAGTCAAACCCTCACACCTGAGAGAGCTGGATCTGATTTCAATGACCTGAATGATTCAGGAGTGAAGCTGCTCTCTGTTGGACTGGGGAATCCCACTGTAAACTGGAGACTCTGAGGTCAGTATTATCAGATATGAAAGCACTTTATGTATGTAGTTCTCCCATTTGAAAAGTCGTAATTATTAGGTTTATATTCACTCAGTGTATTAAAGTAGTCATAAGTTTAGTATTTGGTCCCATATTCATGCCTGCAGTGACACATCAAGCTTGTGATTCTACTAACTTGTTGAATTAATTTGCAGTTTGTCTTGGTTGTGTTTTAGATGTTTTTCTAATAGAAACCGAATGGTGAATAATGTCCTGTCATTTTGGAGTCACTTCACTTGTAATTGTAAAAGAATAGAAGATGTTTCTGAACACTTCTACATTCATGTGGATGCTACTATGATTATGAATAATCATGAATGAATCGTGAATGATGATGAATGAGAAAGTTACAGAGGCACAAAGATCAGACCCCCTCTGTTACGCTGGTAATGGTGAGGAGCATGTTAGTTACTGTAATGGTGTTTTGTTGTAGTCTCTGTTATTGGTAATGGTGAGAGGTTAGCATGTTTGTTGTAGCCTCTGTTATTGGTAATGGTAAGAGAGTTTTGTTAGCATGTTTTGTTGTAGCCTCTGTTATTGGTAATGGTGAGAGGTTAGCATGTTTTGTTGTAGTCTGTTATTGGTAATGGTGAGAGGTTAGCATGTTTTGTTGTAGCCTCTGTTATTGGTAATGGTGAGAGGTTAGCATGTTTTTTTGTTGTAGCCTCTGTTATTGGTAATGGTGAGAGGTTAGCATGTTTTGTTGTAGTCTCCTGTTATTGTGTAATGGTGAGAGGTTAGTATGTTTTGTTGTAGCCTCTGTTATTGGTAATGGTGAGAGGTTAGTATGTTTTGTTGTAGTCTCTGTTATTGGTAATGGTGATAGGTTAGCATGTTTTGTTGTAGCCTCTGTTATTGGTAATGGTGAGAGGTTAACATGTTTTGTTGTAGCCTCTGTTATTGGTAATGGTGAGAGGTTAGCATTATGTTTTGTAGTCCTAAGTTCTGGTTATGTGCTGAGAGGTAGCATGTTTTATTGTAGTCTCTGTTATTGGTATGGGTGAGAGGTTAGCATGTTTTGTTGTAGTGTTATTGGTTGGTGTTGAGAGGTTAACATGTTTTGTTGTAGTCTCTGTTATTGGTAATGGTGAGAGGTTAAAGTATGTTTTGTTTGTAGTCCTCTGTTATTGGTAATGGTGAGAGGTTAACATGTTTTTGTTGTAGCCTCTGTTATTGGTAATGGTGAGAGGTTAGCATGTTTTGTTGTATCCTCTGTTGGTAATGGTGAGAGGTTAGCATGTTTTGTTGTAGCCTCTGTTATTGGTAATGGTGAGAGGTTAGCATGTTTTGTTGTAGTCTCTGTTATTGGTAATGATGAGAGGTTAGCATGTTTTGTTGTATCCTCTGTTATTGGTAATGGTGAGAGGTTAGCATGTTTTGTTGTATCCTCTGTTATTGGTAATGGTGAGAGGTTAGCATGTTTTGTTGTATCCTCTGTTATTGGTAATGGTGAGAGGTTAGCATGTTTTGTTGTATCCTCTGTTATTGGTAATGGTGAGAGGTTAGTATGTTTTGTTGTATCCTCTGTTATTGGTAATGGTGAGAGGTTAGCATGTTTTGTTGTAGCCTCTGTTTTTGGTTATGGTGAGAGGTTAGCATGTTTTGTTGTAGTCTCTTTTATTGGTAATGGTGAGAGGTTAGCATGTTTTGTTGTAGTCTATGTTATTGGTATTGGGTGAGAGGTTGAAGCATGTTTCTTTGTTGTAGCCTCTGTTATTGGCAATGGTGAGAGGGTAGCATTGCCTTGTTGTAGTCTCTGTTATTGGTAATGGTGAGAGGTTAGCATGTTTTGTT
>NW_027040473.1:7257-27257 GCF_034236695.1 Oncorhynchus nerka
GTGAATGAATGGACTGATGTAGCTGACAGTGAATGAATGGGCTGATGTAGCTGACAGTGAATGAATGGGCTGATGTAGCTGACAGTGAATGAATGGGCTGATGTAGCTGACAGTGAATGAATGGGCTGATGTAGCTGACAGAATGAATGGACTGATGTAGCTGACAGTGAATGAATGGGCTGATGTAGCTGACAGTGAATGAATGGGCTGATGTAGATGACAGTTAATGAATGGGCTGCATAAACCAAACAGAAACTGATAATTGTGCACAACTTCAAAACTGTATTTCAATGAACTGAATGATGAGGGTGAAGAAGGTGATTGAATTTAGAACAAGGTAAGAATTGCTATTCCTCTGTCCTGCACTTGTTTGTTCAGGAGAACTGTACCTGTGGGAAATGACAAACTGTTGTTACACTGAGGTTGTGATTCTAAGAGAAACTAAAATGACCTGGTTGTCATGTATTATAGTCTCTAAAAGGAAACATATTACCACCGTCTCTTATTGTCCTTTCATAATGCATCCTGATTTACAAAGTTATTATTATTGTTAGATATTCTCACAGAACAGATTTGCACTAATGAAAAATGCCCCTTAGATATGAATGTAACCTTTATTTAATCTTTATTTAACCTTTATTTAACCTTTATTTTACCTTCATTTAACTAGGCAAGTCAGTTAAGAACAAATTCTTATTTTCAATGACGGCCTAGGAACAGTGGCTTAACTGCCTGTTCAGGGGCAGAACGACAGATTTGTACCTTGTTAGGTCGGGGATTGAACTTGCAACCTTCCGGTTACTAGTCCAACGCTCTAACCACTAGGAGGTGTCCACATGGTCTGATAAACACTCCTAACAACCCCACCACTAGGCTAGGTGTCCACATGGTCTGATAAACACTCCTAACAACCAGACCACTAGGAGGTGTCCACATGGTCTGATAAACACTCCTAACAACCAGACCACTAGGAGGTGTCCACATGGTCTGATAAACACTCCTAACAACCCCACCACTAGGAGGTGTCCACATGGTCTGATTAACACTCCTAACAACCCACCACTAGGAGGTGTCCACATGGTCTGATTAACACTCCTAACAACCCCACCACTAGGAGGTGTCCACATGGTCTGATTAACACTCCTAACAACCAGACCACTAGGAGGTGTCACATGGTCTGATAAACACTCCTAACAACCAGACCACTAGGAGGTGTCCACATGGTCTGATAAACACTCCTAACAACCCCACCACTGGAGGTGTCCACATGGTCTGATTAACACTCCTAACAACCCCACCACTAGAGGTGTCCACATGGTCTGATTAACACTCCTAACAACCCCACCACTAGGAGGTGTCCACATGGTCTGATTAACACTCCTAACAACCAGACCACTAGGAGGTGTCCACATGGTCTGATAAACACTCCTAACAACCCCACCACTAGGAGGTGTCCACATGGTCTGATAAACACTCCTAACAACCCCACCACTAGGAGGTGTCCACATGGTCTGATGAACACTCCTAACAACCCCACCACTAGGAGGTGTCCACATGGTCTGATAAACACTCCTAACAACCCCACCACTAGGAGGTATCCACATGGTCTGATGAACACTCCTAACAACCCGACCACTAGGAGGTGTCCACATGGTCTGATGAACACTCCTAACAACCCCACCACTAGGAGGTGTCCACATGGTCTGATAAACACTCCTAACAACCCCACCACTAGGAGGTGTCCACATGGTCTGATAAACACTCCTAACAACCCCACCACTAGGAGGTGTCCACATGGTCTGATAAACACTAATAACAACCCCACCACTAGGATGTGTCCACATGGTCTGATTTACACTCCTAACAACCAGACCACTAGGAGGTGTCCACATGGTCTGATAAACACTCCTACAACCAGACCACTAGGAGGTGTCCACATGGTCTGATGAACACTCCTAACAACCCGACCACTAGGAGGTGTCCACATGGTCTGATAAACACTAATAACAACCCCACCACTAGGAGGTGTCCACATGGTCTGATAAACACTCCTAACAACCAGACCACTAGGAGGTGTACACATGGTCTGACAAACACTCCTAACAACCAGACCACTAGGAGGTGTCCACGTGGTCTGATTAACACTCCTAACAACCAGACTACTAGGAGATGTCCACATGGTCTGATTAACACTCCTAACAACCAGACCACTAGGAGGTGTCCACATGGTCTGATAAACACTCCTAACAACCCCACCACTAGGAGGTGTCCACATGGTCTGATTAACACTCCTAATAACCCCACCACTAGGAGGTGTCCACATGGTCTGATAAACACTCCTAACAACCCCATCACCAGGAGGTGTCCACATGGTCTGATTAACACTCCTAACAACCAGACCACTAGGAGGTGTCCACATGGTCTGATTAACACTCCTAACAACCAGACCACTAGGAGATGTCCACATGGTCTGATTAACACTCCTAACAACCAGACCACTAGGAGGTGTCCACATGGTCTGATGAACACTCCTAACAACCCGACCACTAGGAGGTGTCCACATGGTCTGATAAACACTAATAACAACCCCACCACTAGGAGGTGTCCACATGGTCTGATAAACACTCCTAACAACCAGACCACTAGGAGGTGTACACATGGTCTGACAAACACTCCTAACAACCAGACCACTAGGAGGTGTCCACGTGGTCTGATTAACACTCCTAACAACCAGACTACTAGGAGATGTCCACATGGTCTGATTAACACTCCTAACAACCAGACCACTAGGAGGTGTCCACATGGTCTGATAAACACTCCTAACAACCCCACCACTAGGAGGTGTCCACATGGTCTGATTAACACTCCTAATAACCCCACCACTAGGAGGTGTCCACATGGTCTGATAAACACTCTAACAACCCCATCACCAGGAGGTGTCCACATGGTCTGATTAACACTCCTAACAACCAGACCACTAGGAGGTGTCCACATGGTCTGATTAACACTCCTAACAACCAGACCACTAGGAGATGTCCACATGGTCTGATTAACACTCCTAACAACCAGACCACTAGGAGGTGTCCACATGGTCTGATAAACACTCCTAACAACCCCACCACTAGGAGGTGTCCACATGGTCTGATAAACACTCCTAACAACCAGACCACTAGGAGGTGTCCACATGTTCTGATTAACACTCCTAACAACCAGACCACTAGGATGTGTCCACATGGTCTGATTAACACTCCTAACAACCAGACCACTAGGAGGTGTCCACATGGTCTGATAAACACTCCTAACAACCCCACCACTAGGAGGTGTCCACATGGTCTGATTAACACTCCTAACAACCAGACCACTAGGTGTCCACATGGTCTGATGAACACTCCTAACAACCCGACCACTAGGAGGTGTCCACATGGTCTGATAAACACTAATAACAACCCCACCACTAGGAGGTGACCACATGGTCTGATAAACACTCCTAACAACCAGACCACTAGGAGGTGTCCACATGGTCTGATAAACACTCCTAACAACCCCACCACTAGGAGGTGCCCACATGGTCTGATAAACACTCCTAACAACCCCACCACTAGGAGGTGTCCACATGGTCTGATAAACACTCCTAACAACCCCACCACTAGGAGGTGTCCACATGGTCTGATAAACACTCCTAACAACCCCACCACTAGGAGGTGTCCACATGGTCTGAAAAACACTCCTAACAACCCCACCACTAGGAGGTCTCCACATGGTCTGATAAACACTCCTAACAACCAGACCACTAGGAGGTGTCCACATGGTCTGATTAACACTCCTAACAACCAGACTACTAGGAGGTGTCCACATGGTCTGATTAACACTCCTAACAACCAGACCACTAGGATGTGTCCACATGGTCTGATTAACACTCCTAACAACCAGACCACTAGGAGGTGTCCACATGGTCTGATAAACACTAATAACAACCCCACCACTAGGAGGTGTCCACATGGTCTGATAAACACTCCTAACAACCCCACCACTAGGAGGTGTCCACATGGTCTGATAAACACTAATAACAACCCCACCACTAGGATGTGTCCACATGGTCTGATTTACACTCCTAACAACCAGACCACTAGGAGGTGTCCACATGGTCTGATAAACACTCCTACAACCAGACCACTAGGAGGTGTCCACATGGTCTGATGAACACTCCTAACAACCCGACCACTAGGAGGTGTCCACATGGTCTGATAAACACTAATAACAACCCCACCACTAGGAGGTGTCCACATGGTCTGATAAACACTCCTAACAACCAGACCACTAGGAGGTGTACACATGGTCTGACAAACACTCCTAACAACCAGACCACTAGGAGGTGTCCACGTGGTCTGATTAACACTCCTAACAACCAGACTACTAGGAGATGTCCACATGGTCTGATTAACACTCCTAACAACCAGACCACTAGGAGGTGTCCACATGGTCTGATAAACACTCCTAACAACCCCACCACTAGGAGGTGTCCACATGGTCTGATTAACACTCCTAATAACCCCACCACTAGGAGGTGTCCACATGGTCTGATAAACACTCCTAACAACCCCATCACCAGGAGGTGTCCACATGGTCTGATTAACACTCCTAACAACCAGACCACTAGGAGGTGTCCACATGGTCTGATTAACACTCCTAACAACCAGACCACTAGGAGATGTCCACATGGTCTGATTAACACTCCTAACAACCAGACCACTAGGAGGTGTCCACATGGTCTGATAAACACTCCTAACAACCCCACCACTAGGAGGTGTCCACATGGTCTGATAAACACTCCTAACAACCAGACCACTAGGAGGTGTCCACATGTTCTGATTAACACTCCTAACAACCAGACCACTAGGATGTGTCCACATAGTCTGATTAACACTCCTAACAACCAGACCACTAGGAGGTGTCCACATGGTCTGATAAACACTCCTAACAACCCCACCACTAGGAGGTGTCCACATGGTCTGATTAACACTCCTAACAACCAGACCACTAGGTGTCCACATGGTCTGATGAACACTCCTAACAACCCGACCACTAGGAGGTGTCCACATGGTCTGATAAACACTAATAACAACCCCACCACTAGGAGGTGTCCACATGGTCTGATAAACACTCCTAACAACCAGACCACTAGGAGGTGTCCACATGGTCTGATAAACACTCCTAACAACCCCACCACTAGGAGGTGTCCACATGGTCTGATAAACACTCCTAACAACCCCACCACTAGGAGGTGTCCACATGGTCTGATAAACACTCCTAACAACCCCACCACTAGGAGGTGTCCACATGGTCTGATAAACACTCCTAACAACCCCACCACTAGGAGGTGTCCACATGGTCTGAAAAACACTCCTAACAACCCCACCACTAGGAGGTCTCCACATGGTCTGATAAACACTCCGAACAACCAGACCACTAGGAGGTGTCCACATGGTCTGATTAACACTCCTAACAACCAGACCACTAGGATGTGTCCACATGGTCTGATTAACACTCCTAACAACCAGACCACTAGGAGGTGTCCACATGGTCTGATAAACACTAATAACAACCCCACCACTAGGAGGTGTCCACATGGTCTGATAAACACTCCTAACAACCCCACCACTAGGAGGTGTCCACATGGTCTGATAAACACTCCTAACAACCCCACCACTAGGAGGTGTCCACATGGTCTGAAAAACACTCCTAACAACCCCACCACTAGGAGGTCTCCACATGGTCTGATAAACACTCCGAACAACCAGACCACTAGGAGGTGTCCACATGGTCTGATTAACACTCCTAACAACCAGACCACTAGGATGTGTCCACATGGTCTGATTAACACTCCTAACAACCAGACCACTAGGAGGTGTCCACATGGTCTGATAAACACTAATAACAACCCCACCACTAGGAGGTGTCCACATGGTCTGATAAACACTCCTAACAACCCCACCACTAGGAGGTGTCCACATGGTCTGATAAACACTCCTAACTACCCACCACTAGGAGGTGTCCACATGGTCTGATAAACACTCCTAACAACCCCACCACTAGGAGGTGTCCACATGGTCTGATAAACACTCCTAACTACCCACCACTAGGAGGTGTCCACATGGTCTGATAAAAACTCCTAACAACCCCACCACTAGGAGGTGTCCACATGGTCTGATAAACACTCCTAACAACCCCACCACTAGGAGATGTCCACATGGTCCTAAAGCTGGTTCCTAGGGGACCAGTACTACTATGGTTGACCCTGTAAAACAACACTTTTCACTGCATGTGACAATAAAACATTACAATTCTTTCTCAATTACAACATTTAGTTTAACAATGTTGGTTATAAACCTTGTTGACATTCATCCAAGGACACCTTGACTTGCATTACATTCTCAGTGCAGAACAACATCCTCATGTTATTGACCAACCAGAAATGTCACATATCTGTTTGACTGTAACCCTGGATGAGGAATGTGTGAACTATCCTGTCATCTCTTTGGGTGACCACATTGGAACATTCTAGTCTTTAAGGACATGAACTGGCAGAACAGGTTTCAGCAAAGTATGGAGTCAATGTTTTCAGGAAGGTGTAACCATGATGATGGGAGGGACAGGAGGCAGACTAAGTGCAAAGACCTGAACTACTGTCCTACAGAGACAAACAGCATCTACACAAACAGCCACCTGAACTACTGTCCTACAAAGACAAACAGCATCTACACAAACAGCCACCTGAACTACTGTCCTACCGAGACAAACAGCATCTACACAAACAGCCACCTGAACTACTGTCCTACAGAGACAAACAGCATCTACACAAACAGCCACCTGAACTACTGTCCTACAGAGACAAACAGCATCTACACAAACAGCCACCTGAACCACTGTCCTACAAAGACAAACAGCCACCTGAACTACTGTCCTTCAAAGACAAACAGCCACCTGAACTACTGTCCTACAAAGACAAACAGCATCTACACAAACAGCCACCTGAGCTACTGTCCTACAAAGAAAAACAGCCACCTGAACTACTGTCCTACAAAGACAAACAGCCACCTGAACTACTGTCCTAAAAAGACAAACAGCATCTACACAAACAGCCACCTGAACTACTGTCCTACAGAGACAAACAGCCACCTGATCTACTGTCCTACAAAGACAAACAGCATCTACACAAACAGCCACCTGAACTACTGTCCTACAGAGACAAACAGCCACCTGATCTACTGTCCTACAAAGACAAACAGCATCTACACAAACAGCCACCTGAACTACTGTCCTACAAAGACAAACAGTATCTACACAAACAGCCACCTGAACTACTGTCCTACAAAGACAAACAGCCACCTGAACTACTGTCCTACAAAGACAAACAGCCACCTGAACTACTGTCCTACAAAGACAAATAGCATCTACACAATCAGCCACTGAACTACTGTCCTACAAAGACAAACAGCATCTACACAAACAGCCACCTGAACTACTGTCCTACAAAGACAAACAGCATCTATACAAACAGCCACCTGAACTACTGTCCTACAGAGACAAACAGCATCTACACAAACAGCCACCTGAACTACTGTCCTACAAAGACAAACATCATCTACACAAACAGCCACCTGAACTACTATCCTACAAAGACAAACATCCACCTGAACTACTGTCCTACAGAGACAAACAGCCACCTGATCTACTGTCCTACAAAGACAAACATCATCTACACAAACAGCCACCTGAACTACTATCCTACAAAGACAAACATCCACCTGAACTACTGTCCTACAAAGACAAAGAGCATCTACACAATCTGGGAATCTGAGAAAAATGGCTTTAAAGTTTGTTTTCTAGTCCATGCATATTAACCATGACCACTGATCTGACCTATGACCCCTAAGTACTGATACTACACTCTGCCTTGGTCTGACCTATGACCCCTAAGTACTGATACTATACTCTGCCTTGGTCTGACCTATGACCCCTAAGTACTGATACTACACTCTGCCTTGGTATGACCTATGACCCCTAAGTATTGATACTACACTCTGCCTTGGTCTGACCTTAAACAGCTGTCTGGGTAATGAAACAGCAAAGTGCAGCATCTAGAAATCTAAATGTGTTGATCCAGATTTATTGTTGTTTTTCTGTTTGATGGAAACAGTTTGAGTTCTAACTACATTCCAACTGTATTTAATGGTGTTATGTAGTTGTGTTGTCATGTTGTATTGTAGTAACCCTCAACTGTATTTAATTGTGTTATGTAGTTGTGTTGTCATGTTGTATTGTAGTAACCCTCAACTGTATTTAATGGTGTTATGTAGTTGTGTTGTCATGTTGTATTGTAGTAACCCTCAACTGTATTTAATGGTGTTATATAGTTGTGTTGTCATGTTGTATTGTAGTAACCCTCAACTGTATTTAATGGTGTTATGTAGTTGTGTTGTCATGTTGTATTGTAGTAACCCTCAACTGTATTTAATGGTGTTATGTAGTTGTGTTGTCATGTTGTATTGTAGTAACCCTCAACTGTATTTAATGGTGTTATGTAGTTGTGTTGTCATGTTGTATTGTAGTAACCCTCAGCTGTATTTAATGGTGTTATGTAGTTGTGTTGTCATGTTGTATTGTAGTAACCCTCAACTGTATTTAATGGTGTTATGTAGTTGTGTTGTCATGTTGTGAATGTTGTATTGTAGCAGGCCTAACCCTCAACATTTTCTGGTGATGGAGAGAGACACAGACAAGACACAGACACAGCAACAGAATAGGATATGATGGAGAGAGACACCAGACAAGACACAGAGACAACAACAGAATAGGATATGATGGAGAGAGACACCAGACAAGACACAGAGACAGCAACAGAATAGGATATGATGGAGAGAGACACCAGACAAGACACAGACACAGCAACAGAGGAATAGGATATGATGGAGAGAGACACAGACAAGACACAGACACAGCAACAGAGGAATAGGATATGATGGAGAGAGACACCAGACAAGACACAGAGACAGCAACAGAATAGGATATGATGGAGAGAGACACCAGACAAGACACAGACACAGCAACAGAGGAATAGGATATGATGGAGAGAGACACAGACAAGACACCGAGACAACAACAGAATAGGATATGATGGAGAGACACACCAGACAGGACACAGACAGCAACAGAGGAATAGGATATGATGGAGAGAGACACCAGACAAGACACCGAGACAGCAACAGAATAGGATATGACGGAGAGAGACACCAGACAAGACACAGACACAGCAACAGAGGAATAGGATATGATGGAGAGAGACACCAGACAAGACACAGAGACAGCAACAGACTAGGATATGATGGAGAGAGACACAGACAAGACACAGACACAGCAACAGAATAGGATATGATGGAGAGAGACACCAGACAAGACACGGAGACAGCAACAGACGACACAGAGAAAGTGATGGAGAGAGACAGAAGAATAGAGTTCCAGACAGTTGTAGAATGTATGCCAAGACACATTTTAAGAGCTATAAAGAGAGAGGGAGAGAGAACAGGCAGAACCTGATATGTAAATGAGCAGAGCAAATGAAAGCAACTTTTGACAAACTGATGATCATTCAGACTCTGTTTCTATTGAGAGATAAAAGGTAAGACGACGATTGCTATGTGTATTCATATAGTTGATGATATTGTTGTGTGTATTCATATAGTTGATGATATTGTTGTGTGTATTCATATAGTTGATGATATTGTTGTGTATTCATATAGTTGATGATATTGTTATATTCATATAGTTGATGATATTGTTATGTGTATTCATATAGTTGATGATATTGTTATATTCATATAGTTGATGATATTGTTGTGTGTATTCATATAGTTGATGATATTGTTATATTCATAGAGTTGATGATATTGTTATATTCATATAGTTGATGATATTGTTATGTGTATTCATATAGTTGATGATATTGTTGTGTGTTTTCATATAGTTGATGATATTGTTGTGTGTATTCATATAGTTGATGATATTGTTGTGTGTTTTCATATAGTTGATGATATTGTTATATTCATATAGTTGATGATATTGTTGTGTGTATTCATATAGTTGATGATATTGTTATGTGTGTTCATATAGTTGATTCTATTTTTGGTGGATGTATTCTTGATTCTAAGAGTCTATAGACCAGGGTGATCTCCTACTGTATCATAGGTCTATAGACCAGGGTGATCTCCTACTGTATCATAGGCCTATAGACCAGGGTGATCTCCTACTGTATCATAGGCCTATAGACCAGGGTGATCTCCTACTGTATCATAGGCCTATAGACCAGGGTGATCTCCTGTATCATAGGTCTATAGACCAGGGTGATCTCCTACTGTATCATAGGCCTATAGACCAGGGTGATCTCCTACTGTATCATAGGTCTATAGACCAGGTGATTCCTACTGTATCATAGG
The DNA here is from genome assembly GCF_034236695.1 of Oncorhynchus nerka. Taxonomy (NCBI): domain Eukaryota; kingdom Metazoa; phylum Chordata; class Actinopteri; order Salmoniformes; family Salmonidae; genus Oncorhynchus; species Oncorhynchus nerka. The sequence goes on from NW_027040473.1 coordinate 17,748, forward strand.
TCTATAGACCAGGGTGATCTCCTACTGTATCATAGGTCTATAGACCAGGTGATCTCCTACTGTATCATAGGCCTATAGACCAGGGTGATCTCCTACTGTATCATAGGTCTATAGACCAGGGTGATCTCCTACTGTATCATAGGTCTATAGACCAGGGTGATCTCCTACTGTATCATAGGTCTATAGACCAGGGTGATCTCCTACTGTATCATAGGTCTATAGACCAGGGTGATCTCCTACTGTATCATAGGTCTATAGACCAGGGTGATCTCCTACTGTATCATAGGCCTATAGACCAGGGTGATCTCTACTGTATCATAGGTCTATAGACAGGGTGATCTCCTACTGTATCATAGGTCTATAGACTTGTCTTCTCAAAACAGGCTTAAAAATACAACAATCAACAATCAAACATTTTCTGTTAATGCTGTTAATGCTTTTCAATCAGGAAGGTTTGTTGTGTGAAAGAGAGACAAATAAATATTGTGGAGAGACTGACAACAACTTACACTTCCTCAAAACAGGTTTGTGTGTTCATTAGTTCCACCGTAGCAAAACACTTGGCAACAGAAACCGTTTAGGTCACATTGTACAGCGTTTACAGTGAACTGTTTAGGTCACATTGTACAGCGTTTACAGTGAACTGTTTAGGTCACGTTGTACAGCGTTTACAGTGAACTGTTTAGGTCACATTGTACAGCGTTTACAGTGAACTGTTTAGGTCACATTGTACAGCGTTTACAGTGAACTGTTTAGGTCACATTGTACAGCGTTTACAGTGAACTGTTTAAGTCACGATGTACAGCGTTACAGTGAACTGTTTAGGTCATGTTGTACAGCGTTTACAGTGAACTGTTTAGGTCACATTGTACAGCGTTTACAGTGAACTGTTTAGGTCACGTTGTACAGCGTTTACAGTGAACTGTTTAGGTCACATTGTACAGCGTTTACAGTGAACTGTTTAGGTCACATTGTACAGCGTTTACAGTGAACTGTTTAGGTCACATTGTACAGCGTTTACAGTGAACTGTTTAGGTCACATTGTACAGCGTTTACAGTGAACTGTTTAGGTCACATTTGTACAGCGTTTACAGTGAACTGTTTAGGTCACGTTGTACAGCGTTTACAGTGAACTGTTTAGGTCACATTGTACAGCGTTTACAGTGAACTGTTTAGGTCACATTGTACAGCGTTTACAGTGAACTGTTTAGGTCACATTGTACAGCGTTTACAGTGAACTGTTTAGGTCACATTGTACAGCGTTTACATTGAACTGTTTAGGTCACGTTGTACAGCGTTTACAGTGAACTGTTTAGGTCATAATCGGCTGCCTTTAATTGGGAACCATACCAAAAACACCAACATAGAAATAGGAAAACTAGAACACCCCCCTAGTCATGCCTTGATCTACAACACCATAGAGAACCAAGGGCTCTCTGTGGTCAGGGCGTGACAGCAACATTTTAAAACTGTTGGCTGTGGAGTAAACTAATGAATACAACCCAGGTTGTAGCCTACAACTCGGCATGTTGATACCTGCCTGATGCTGAAACCTGAACGTAGCTTGAGGGGTAAACTATGATACTAGCCAGATATACTGGTTTTCTAAAAATAGCCAGGTTCAGTTAGCTTCACATTCCAGCTCAGGCCTCATCCATTAGAATATACAGAACAGAACAGAAAATATCTCAATGACTTGACATGTTCTGGTTGTGAATTCAGGCTACAAGGTGAGAATCCTGCCAGGGATTATTATAAAGTGTGTAGAGACATTAAATGTCTGGTGTAATGTTAGTATAGTGAAGTATAACACTCCTAACAGTAGACAAATTAAATGTCTGGTGTAATGTTAGTATAGTGAAGTAAAACACTCCTAACAGTAGATACAATAAATGTATGGTGTAATGTTAGTATAGTGAAGTAAAACACTCCTAACAGTAGATAAATTAAATGTCTGGTGTAATGTTAGTATAGTGAAGTAAAACACTCCTAACAGTAGATAAATTAAATGTCTGGTGTAATGTTAGTATAGTGAAGTAAAACACTCCTAACAGTAGATAAATTAAATGTCTGGTGTAATGTTAGCATAGTGAATGACAGTAAAACACTCCTAACAGTCTACTTCTACTGAGACAGGTTGGTGTCAGTTTAATCATTCAACATGGAGCTGACTGGACGTGGTCAAGTCAAATTCAATATATCAATATTCATATATTATAGTTCTACATTTAACATTTCATATGATAATGTAATTATATCATAGTTCCTCTATAGTGTAGTGACCCTCTACATTTCATATGATAATGTAATTATATCATAGTTCCTCTACATTTCATATGATAATGTAATTGTATCATAGTTCCTCTATAGTGTAGAGGTCCTCTACATTTCATATGATAATGTAATTGTATCATAGTTCCTCTATAGTGTAGTGATCCTCACTATATGAGCCACGTCACAATTCCAACCAAGTTACCCAATTGGTGCCAATGGTGCGATGCGTAGGTTGTTCACCTTTAACACATGCAACCTGGGTTCACTTCCCTGCCCGCTGTTTGCTACATTGGTGTCTGAGACATGCTTTTGTGTGAGCCAGGTAACAATTCCCACCATGTGGGTTAACCCTATTGGTGCAATACGTAGGTTGTTGACCTCCCTGCCTGCTGTTTTCAAGTATATTAACAGCACAGGCTGCCTGTAGGGTGTTGACCTCCCTGCCTGCTGTTTTCAACTATATTAACAGCACAGGCTGCCTGTAGGGTGTTGACCTCCCTGCCTGCTGTTTTCAACTATATTAACAGCACAGGCTGCCTGTAGGGTGTTGACCTCCCTGCCCGCTGTTTTCAACTATATTAACAGCACAGGCTGCCTGTAGGGTGTTGACCTCCCTGCCTGCTGTTTTCAACTATATTAACAGCACATGCTGCCTGTAGGGTGTTGACCTCCCTGCCTGCTGTTTTCAACTATATTAACAGCACAGGCTGCCTGTAGGGTGTTGACCTCCCCTGCCTGCTGTTTTCAACTATATTAACAGCACAGGCTGCCTGTAGGGTGTTGACCTCCTGCCTGCTGTTTTCAACTATATTAACAGCACAGGCTGCCTGTAGGGTGTTGACCTCCCTGCCTGCTGTTTTCAACTATATTAACAGCACAGGCTGCCTGTAGGGTGTTGACCTCCCTGCCTGCTGTTTTCAACTATATTAACAGCACAGGCTGCCTGTAGGGTGTTGACCTCCCTGCCTGCTGTTTTCAACTATATTAACAGCACAGGCTGCCTGTAGGGTGTTGACCTCCCTGCCTGCTGTTTTCAACTATATTAACAGCACAGGCTGCCTGTAGGGTGTTGACCTCCCTGCCTGCTGTTTTCAACTATATTAACAGCACAGGCTGCCCGTAGGGTGTTGACCTCCCTGCCTGCTGTTTTCAACTATATTAACAGCACAGGCTGCCCGACATTCGTTGAACAAAGAGACACAATAATACGAGTGAAAGGATTTTAGGATAATATCAGTAAGTGTTGATTTAGAGTTGTCTTCTGGGTTCAGCCTTCTAGTTGCCTTTATCAACAGGTTGAAATGTAATAAATGACATCACAATGACATGTCCTCAGAGTTGGAAAGATCCTACATCTGAACACATTATTTAACATGGTGACATGGTGCTGCTAGTGAAAGAAAACATTAAGAGACAGAATACAGGCGGTGCAGTTTGCACAAAGTTTACGTACAACAATATATTGAACTAGGTAGAGTGAGCATAGAGCTAAAGGCTGTAACCACGGGGAAGAAACTGTTCAGATTGGGGTCTATAACATCCAATCACAGAGGTTTACAGCAGCTGACAGTTGCAACTTCATTGCTAATAACTCAAACTTCCTTTTTCAGATGAAGACATCATCTCTGTACAGATGTAGGATCTGAATTTGATCACCCTGTTGCAGGAAAACTAAAACTCGCAGTGTATTTGATGTCTTAAAAGGCTTCTGAAGTTTGTCATTTCCACCTTTCTGCTTTAAAATGTTAATTATAATCCACATAATTTTTCTGCTTCAGTAAACTGTCTCAAATTAAGATCCTACATCTGTAGCAAAACACCTGTCTTCATGTATTCTCCTTTGACCGATTGACATCTTTTATTTACTGTTGTTTAGGCTGGTTGAATGAGTTGCCTATGAAAGCTACTTCATCTGTAAGAAAACAGGCGGCTGCACCAGTGACTGTAAGTTATGTGATTTCCTCATATGAAATTAGAAGTATGTTTGTAGCCTACGCAGTTATAAAATGGCTGTTGAAACTGTGGCACATATTTCTCAGTACATTAGAAGTCAGATAAATGTGTTGAGACGTAGGAAAGATGGGCAAACTCTCGTTGGTCTTGGCTTTCTACAAACTATTATAAGGTTAGTCGATGTCAGACATTCAATTGTCAGAGTAGGTTGGAGCTACGATCACTTATCATGCTGACAAACCTGATGGTTTCTGTGAACTGATCTGAACAGGTTTAGGCTGGTCATCTATGATATGTAGGTTATATACAGTACATTCTCTGTCCTGCTACTGGAAGGTCTATAACATTATGTGAACTGATCTGAACAGGTTTAGACTGGTCATCTATGATATGTAGGTTATATACAGTACATTCTCTGTCCTGCTACTGGTAGGACTATAACATTATGTGAACTGACCTGAACAGGTTTAGACTGATCATCTATGATATGTAGGTTATAGCCGAGGTATAGACCTTGATCTGCATATCACTAACAAACCACTACTATACATTATAACCTAGTCTACTTTACATAATATAACATCTACATATCACTAACAACCCACTACTATACATTATAACCTAGTCTACTTTACATAATATAACATCTACATATCACTAACAACCCACTACTATACATTATAACCTATTCTACTTTACATAATATAACATCTACATATCACTAACAACCCACTACTATACATTATAACCTAGTCTACTTTGCATAATATAACATCTACATATAACTAACAACCCCCTACTATACATTATAACCTAGTCTACTTTACATAATATAACATATCACTAACAACCCACTACTATACATTATAACATAGTCTACTTTACATAATATAACATATCACTAACAACCCACTACTATACATTATAACCTAGTCTACCTTACATAATATAACATCTACATATCACTAACAAACCACTACTATACATTATAACCTAGTCTACTTTACATAATATAACATCTACATATCACTAACAACCCACTACTATACATTATAACCTAGTCTACTTTACATAATATAACATCTACATATCACTAACAACCCACTACTATACATTATAACCTAGTCTACTTCACATAATATAACATATCACTAACAACCCACTACTATACAATATAACCTAGTCTACTTTACATAATATAACATCTACATACCTAGTCTACTTTACATAATATAACATTTCACTAACAACCCACTACTATACATTATAACCTAGTCTACTTCACATAATATAACATATCACTAACAACCCACTACTATACAATATAACCTAGTCTACTTTACATAATATAACATCTACATACCTAGTCTACTTTACATAATATAACATTTCACTAACAACCCACTACTATACATTATAACCTAGTCTACTTCACATAATATAACATATCACTAACAACCCACTACTATACAATATAACCTAGTCTACTTTACATAATATAACATCTACATATCACTAACAACCCACTACTATACATTATAACCTAGTCTACTTTACATAATATAACATCTACATATCACTAACAACCCACTACTATACATTATAACCTAGTCTACTTTACATAATATAACATATCACTAACAACCCACTACTATACATTACAACCTAGTCTACTTTACATAATATAACATCTACATATCACTAACAACCCACTACTATACATTATAACCTAGTCTACTTTACATAATATAACATCTACATATCACTAACAACCCACTGCTATACATTATAACCTAGTCTACTTTACATAATATAACATCTACATATCACTAACAACCCACTGCTATACATTATAACCTAGTCTACTTTACATAATATAACATCTACATATCACTAACAACCCACTACTATACATTATAACCTAGTCTACTTTACATAATATAACATCTACATATCACTAACAACCCACTACTATACATTATAACCTAGTCTACTTTACATAATATAACATCTACATATCACTAACAACCCACTACTATACATTATAACCTAGTCTACTTTACATAATATAACATCTACATATCACTAACAACCCACTGCTATACATTATAACCTAGCCTACTTTACATAATATAACATATCACTAACAACCCACTATTATACATTATAACCTAGTCTACTTTACATAATATAACATCTACATATCACTAACAACCCACTACTATACATTACAACCTAGTCTACTTTACATAATATAACATCTACATATCACTAACAACCCACTACTATACATTACAACCTAGTCTACTTTACATAATATAACATCTACATATCACTAACAACCCACTACTATACATTATAACCTAGTCTACTTTACATAATATAACATCTACATATCACTAACAACCCACTACTATACATTATAACCTAGCCTACTTTACATAATATAACATATCACTAACAACCCACTACTATACATTATAACCTAGTCTACTATACATAATATAACATCTGCATATCACTAACAACCCACTACTATACATTACAACCTAGTCTACTTTACATAATATAACATCTACATATCACTAACAACCCACTACTATACATTATAACCTAGTCTACTTTGCATAATATAACATCTACATATCACTAACAACCCACTACTATACATTATAACCTAGTCTACTTTACATAATATAACATCTACATATCACTAACAACCCACTACTATACATTATAACCTAGTCTACTTTACATAATATAACATTTCACTAACAACCCACTACTATACATTATAACCTAGTCTACTTCACATAATATAACATATCACTAACAACCCACTACTATACATTATAACCTAGTCTACTTTACATAATATAACATCTACATATCACTAACAACCCACTACTATACATTATAACCTAGTCTACTTTACATAATATAACATTTCACTAACAACCCACTACTATACAATATAACCTAGTCTACTTTACATAATATAACATCTACATATCACTAACAACCCACTACTATACATTATAACCTAGTCTACTTTACATAATATAACATCTACATATCACTAACAACCCACTACTATACATTATAACCTAGTCTACTTTACATAATATAACATCTACATATCACTAACAACCCACTGCTATACATTATAACCTAGTCTACTTTACATAATATAACATCTACATATCACTAACAACCCACTACTATACATTATAACCTAGTCTACTTTACATAATATAACATCTACATATCACTAACAACCCACTACTATACATTATAACCTAGTCTACTTTACATAATATAACATCTACATATCACTAACAACCCACTACTATACATTATAACCTAGTCTACTTTACATAATATAACATCTACATATCACTAACAACCCACTACTATACATTATAACCTAGTCTACTTTACATAATATAACATCTACATATCACTAACAACCCACTACTATACATTATAACCTAGTCTACTTTACATAATATAACATCTACATATCACTAACAACCCACTGCTATACATTATAACCTAGCCTACTTTACATAATATAACATATCACTAACAACCCACTATTATACATTATAACCTAGTCTACTTTACATAATATAACATCTACATATCACTAACAACCCACTACTATACATTACAACCTAGTCTACTTTACATAATATAACATCTACATATCACTAACAACCCACTACTATACATTACAACCTAGTCTACTTTACATAATATAACATCTACATATCACTAACAACCCACTACTATACATTATAACCTAGTCTACTTTACATAATATAACATCTACATATCACTAACAACCCACTACTATACACTATAAACTAGTCTACTTTACATAATATAACATCTACATATCACTAACAACCCACCACTATACATTATAACCTAGTCTACTTTACATAATATAACATCTACATATCACTAACAACCCACCACTATACATTATAACCTAGTCTACTTTACATAATATAACATCTACATATCACTAACAACCCACCACTATACATTATAACCTAGTCTACTTTACATAATATAACATCTGCATATCACTAACAACCCACTACTATACATTATGACCTAGTCTACTTTACATAATATAACATCTACATATCACTAACAACCCACTGCTATACATTATAACCTAGCCTACTTTACATAATATAACATATCACTAACAACCCACTATTATACATTATAACCTAGTCTACTTTACATAATATAACATCTACATATCACTAACAACCCACTACTATACATTACAACCTAGTCTACTTTACATAATATAACATCTACATATCACTAACAACCCACTACTATACATTACAACCTAGTCTACTTTACATAATATAACATCTACATATCACTAACAACCCACTACTATACATTATAACCTAGTCTACTTTACATAATATAACATCTACATATCACTAACAACCCACTACTATACACTATAAACTAGTCTACTTTACATAATATAACATCTACATATCACTAACAACCCACCACTATACATTATAACCTAGTCTACTTTACATAACATAACATCTACATATCACTAACAACCCACCACTATACATTATAACCTAGTCTACTTTACATAATATAACATCTACATATCACTAACAACCCACCACTATACATTATAACCTAGTCTACTTTACATAATATAACATATCACTAACAACCCACTACTATACATTATAACCTAGTCTACTTTACATAATATAACATCTGCATATCACTAACAACCCACTACTATACATTATGACCTAGTCTACTTTACATAATATAACATCTACATATCACTAACAACCCACCACTATACATTATAACCTAGTCTACTTTACATAATATAACATCTACATATCACTAACAACCCACTACTATACATTATAACCTAGTCTACTTTACATAATATAACATCTATATATCACTAACAACCCACTACTATACATTATAACCTAGTCTACTTTACATAATATAACATCTACATATCACTAACAACCCACTACATACATTAATAACCATAATATAGTCTATGTCACTGTATACATTATAACCTAGTCAACATAATATAACATATTAACCCACTACTATACATTATAACCTAGTCACTTTACATAATATAACAACATATCACTAACAACCCACTACTATACATTATAACCTAGTCTACTTTACATAATATAACATCTACATATCACTAACAACCCACTACTATACATTATAACCTAG